>NC_090758.1:2866002-2878502 GCF_036898095.1 Palaemon carinicauda
AATATATATATATATATATATATATACTGTATATATATATACATAAATTTGAATGTTTTGGTTTTTACCTCTTATTTAAATAACAGCCTTTTAAAACAAATTATTTGCACACATATAAAGAAAGATTTCTTTACTAAAAAGGAAAGCTGAAAATCTGTAAACTTTGAACCTTGAAAAAATCAAAATGATTTTCTCTAAAATAAAAACTAACTTAAAAAACAAATATCAAAACCTTTAAAGTAAATTCTTCTTATAGAAAACGAATCTTCGCACAAGGAAAGTGAATTGAAATGATCCCAAATTCTTTTGGCATCACATCCAATCAGCTTCTGAGCCTAAATAATCGAGAGAGAGAGAGAGAGAGAGAGAGAGAGAGAGAGAGAGAGAGAGAGATACTTGTACGATGACTTCAACTGATTGGGTCGTTTTGGAACACCTCCGGATGCAAGGCCTGCTTGCAAATATTGAATAACTTATGATTGAAGGATGAGAGAGAGAGAGAGAGAGAGAGAGAGAGAGAGAGAGAGTTTTGAATGCAAGATATAATTATACTTTAAATATATATACATTATATACATATATATATATATATATATATATATGTGTGTGTGTGTGTGTATGTATATATATGAATGTTATACATATACTATAAATATATACATATTGTATACATACATGCATATATATATATATATATATATGAAAGGTGAAATACACACCTCTATCAATTTTAATCCTGGTGTAATGATGAAAATTTATTGCAATTTCAAAAACCATATTTATATGTTTCCATATCTATGAACAGTCTGAACGAGACATATAAAGCAAGAGAACATCATTATGTAGATCCTGAAATAAAATTGCAATATCAAATTACTCAGTCAAGATATTTTGATAATCTAATATATATTAAATCTTCCTAATAAACAGTTATTGATTTTACATATTTACTAAATATAGAGGATTAAAAGGTCTAGATATGAATAATTCATTAGTTTTGCTCACGTTATTGTTCATTTTTAAACTTAAAGTTTTTACTACTTTAGTATATTACAATAATTTTATAAGTAAATCTTCAAAATAAAGTATATGTTTTGAAATATGTAAAGAAAAAAATAGTGCCATGAGTTTGATTATAGTATTTTGAAATAACTGAAACTGCACAAAAATAAACATAAATAAACGGGGATAAAAAAAATCAAATGACGAAATTAATCGAAATATTAATTTTTTGGTTAAAAACTACTAGCAGTATAAACTTGATTTTATAAGGCAAAATTATTATGCAAGAAAGGGATAGAAAATAAGAGAAAAATTATTTTATGATCTGTGTTTTGAGGTAAATATTAATATATAAAAAAATAAGGAAATATCATCACTGCTTTGAACTAATACCAAATACCATTTCTATTTTCTTTTACATGTATTTCATTTCACCAAAACAACAACAACAGAAACAACAACAACAACTAATACTACTACAACTATAACTAACTACTACTACTACTACTACTAGTAGTAGTAGTAGATGTAGCAGTAATAGGAAAAATAACTAATAATTTAAAAGTAAGTATTATTAATTTAACAAGATAATTTGCTTACTAAATAACGAAATAAAAAATAAATAAAAAAAAAATTAGGAAAAAAAATCAATGGCTAGGTATAAAAAAATGCAGTATCAGTAAAACGTAACTCGATTAAAAACTTGCTCAAAATCTCCGATTGAGAAACTTTCAAATGAGTTTAAATTCAGAGACTTTTCCATTTTATTTCCAAAAGTCTGAATTGAACTATCCATTAAAATTATATAATATTTCTTTTATTTTTATAGGAAAAATCAGTAATACATTGAATTTCATCTATAAATTACGATTAAATAATAATTTTCTAATAGTTTCTATTAGTTTAGTGGCTATGAAAGTATATATATATATATATATACATATATATATATATATATATATATATATATATATATATATAGTATATATATATATATATATATATATATATATATATATATATATATATATATATATATATATTGTCACGACTTAATTAATAACATTAACGTTTTATGTTAAAGCAGGTTCTTTTTAATTTGCATAAAGCCGTTACATAAAAAAAAACCAATAGTATTTTGTACAACCTTAAGTACCTTTAACAACCAGTTATAGTTCATAAACAATGATGGCAAAGGACAACGAGGGAGTATGATAAAAAAAGGAAATATAAATATTTATTTACAAAAGAGAAAGAAAATAATTAAATAATATTTGGACCGAGGTAAGTTTCAGATCACTGCAGCGTACACTTGATGCTCCGTTGTAATGAAGTGTTGTTAATTTTAATTGCAGTTCTAAAAATGGAGGACAGTTACTAATACCAATACTTAACTTCTCGTAAAGTATCATCAACGGCGCTGCAGTTTCAGTAATAAACATGAGGGATCAGGTGATAAATCTGAATTGTCTTTAGGGGCTGTTCAAGGCTGATATCCTCTCGCGTGTTCGTAATGTGTCCGTCGCAGATTAAAAGGTGTTGTAATCCTCCAGATAAAGACCAAGATTAGTATCGAGAACTTGATAAAAACACTCGATCACAGCAGCTCTTCGAAGGCAAACATCCATGCATCAGCAGCGAAAGAATGATCAAACGGGCGTGACAGTGGTATAAGGAGCTGAAGACTCAAAAACAGGCGTCGATGTCGAATAAAGGGCGCTAACAGCTACACACCATTGCAGCGATCCAAGGCGAATCCACTGCTCTCAGTAGATTAGTACCTCCCAGAGGCAATTCCAACCTCTCTAGCGTTCACAGGACCACTGACCCCAAACTTGGGCTTTTCCCGAAAAAGAAGTCTCTCTGCTTCCACGTCATCATGTAAAGGAAGAAATTGTTGGATTAGAACTACCCTCCTTAACGACTGCAAAATAAATAACAAGCAAACAACACCCAGTTACTAACAAGCAGCAAACATACGACTGCGTGGGCAAAAAAATAAATAAATAGATAAATATATAAATGAACGAACGAAAATACTTTCGGGCGTGATACCCCCAACCAAATAGGTAAAAACAAATATATTTTTTTTTTTACAACTCATATGAAAGTTCCAACCAATTTTATATCTCTTTTGTCTTTGTTGGTGATTTTAATGCTCACCATAGGGAGTGGTTAAGTTCTATCTCTCCTACCGATCGCCATGGCTTAAGAGCTTTAGACTTTGCCTCTGAATCAGGCTGTGAGCAAATCATAAATAAAGCTACTCACAGGTCTGGTAATTGCTTAGACCTCGTATACAATGACTCCCCTGGCGTTATAACTAGTAGGGTTGGTTCTCCAGTCGGGACATCTGATCATGCCTTGATTTCATTAATAGTGAAGACTGAGCAGCCTGTCCCTGATATATCATATTCTTGTAAAATTTATATGAAATCCCAAGCAGACTGGAATGGTATTTTACATGATCTTTTGTGCTTGAATTGGTCTCAATTATATAATAGTGTAGATCCTGTTGTCCCTTTGAATGAGAATCTGGTCAACATAATTGATAGGTGTATCCCTTCTCGTGTGCTAAGGTACCGAGTGAAGGACAAACCGTGGTTCAATGATGATTGTAGACGTGCTTATTTGGAGAAACAGGAGGCCTATCATCTTTGGAAGGGTAACAGATCAGATTTGACCTGGAACAACTATACTCAGCTTCGAGCTTTTGCTCAGAGAGTTTATGCCTCAACTGAAAAGGAGTACAATTTAACCATAAAAGAAACACTTTCTGGTACAACTCAGGAACATAAATGGTGGTCTACCCTTAAATCTGCACTCTTTTTAGTGTAGATGCAACAGTTCCTCCTTTACTTAAACCAGATGGCTCAGTCACTCACTGTCCAAAGGAAAAGGCAACCCTTTTGGCTGATGTTTTTGACAGTAAACAGAGTAATGAAAAACTTGAACTTCCTCATTCCGGTTTTCCTGAGGCTAAACTAACTAGTTTAGCTTTTCGATCTCGTGAGATTAAAGCTCTGTTGGCGGACCTTGATGCTTATGGAGGTGTAGACCCAAATGGTATTTTTCCTTTGTTTTTTATAAAGACGGCAGATTTCTTAGCTCCAAAGTTATCTGTTATTTTGCGCAAGTTAGCAAGAAGAGGAGCTTTTAGCACTAGTTGGAGAATTGGTAATGTTACTCCTCTATGTAAATGTGTTTGTGGTAGCTCATGTCCAACTGATTACCGCCCAATTTCCATAACTCCTATATTATCTAAAGTTTTTGAACGTCTTCTGGCAAAACGTCTTAATAGGTTTGCTGAAGGTAATCATCTACTCCCTAGTTTGCAATTTGGTTTTCGTAAAGGCCTTGGAGCATGTGATGCCTTTCTTACAATCTCCAATGCTGTACAGAAATCCCTTGATTGTGGTCGGGAAGTTCGTATGATTGGCCTGGATTTTAGTGCTGCCTTTGACCGTGTTAATCATGAGGCCCTTGTTTTCAAACTGAAACAGTTGGGAGTGGGTGGGTCGTTTCTTAGCATTATTATTGAATTTTTAAGTAATAGATCTCAAAGAGTTGTTGTTGATGGGCACCATAGTGATTATAGGAATGTGATATCCGGTGTTCCACAGGGTAGTGTTCTTGGCCCATTACTTTTCATACTATATACACATGACATGTGGTTTGGCCTAGAAAACAAGCTTGTTGCATATGCAGATAATGCTACTCTTTTTGCATCAATTCCATCCCCTGAATGTAGATCTAGGGTTGGTGAATCCCTTAATAGAGATTTAGCTAGAATTAGTGCATGGTGCAAATTATGGGGTATGAAGTTGAATCCTAACAAAACTCAAAGTATGATTGTAAGTAGGTCAAGGACGGTGGCTCCTCAACATCCGGATCTCAGTATTGATAATGTTTCTTTAAATATGTATGACTCTTTCAAAATTTTAGGTGTGATTCTCGACAGTAAATTTACTTTTGAGAAACATATAAGGTGTGTGTCTTCTTCAATTGCACAAAAAATAGGCTTATTGAGAAAGTCTTTCAAGATTTTCGGTGATCAATCTATTCTGAAAAAGTGTTTTAATTCTTTCATTTTACCTTGTATTGAGTATTGTTCTCCTGTCTGGTCTTCAGCTGCTGATTCTCATCTTAATTTGTTGGACAGAAACTTACGGTCTATTAAATTTCTTATTCCTGATCTAGATATTAATCTCTGGCACCGTTGTTCAATTAGTTCATTATGCATGTTGCATAAGATTTTTCATAACTCTGACCATCCTTTACATTCAGATCTCCCTGGACAATTCTATCCTGTTCGTAATACTAGGCAGGCAGTTAATTCTAATAGCCAGGCCTTCTCCATCATGAGGCTCAATACTGCGCAGTACTCTAGAAGTTTTATTCCAGCTGTTACCAAGTTGTGGAATGATCTTCCTAATCGGGTGGTTGAATCGGTAGAACTTCAAAAGTTCAAGGTTAGAGCAAATGCTTTTTTGTTGACCAGGCGGACATGAGTCTTTTTATAGTTTATTTATGACATATTTGTTTTTGATGTTGTTAATAGTTTATATATGACATGTCTGTTTTGACGTTGTTACTTAATTTAGAATGATTTATTGTTAATTTGTTCTCTTCATTTATTTATATCCTTATTTCCTTTCCTCACTGGGCTATTTTTCCCTGTTGGAGCCCCTGGGCTTATAGCATCTTGCTTTTCCAACTAGGGTTGTAGCCTGGATAGTAATAATAATAATAATAATAATGTACTGAAATTAAATGGCCTCAAGACCAGTAAATTATCACTTCCACAAACAAAAAACCAATGATGAAAGAAGGAGATGTTGCACCAAAGACACTGCAGGAAGAAAAATAAAATAAATACGAAAACAAAACAATAATCCATGTGGAAAAGACATCACAGATTTCTAGAGAGGGCATCAGCGACGACATTGTCCTTCCCTTTCACATGTTTTACCGTCAAATTATATTCCTGGAGCATAAGACTCCAATTAGTGAGCCTTCTGTTTTTGTTCCTAAATTTGTTCACAAATTTTAAAGGGTTGTGATCTGAATACACAACAATTGGATCAACGATAGATGTTACATAAATTTCAAAATGTTGTAGAGCTAAAACTAAAGCTAAGGCTTCCTTTTCGATTGTGCTATATTTCTTTTGATGCTCATTAAGTTTCCTGGAAAAATATGAAACAGGATGTTCAATACCTTCACTATCGTCTTGCAATAGCACTGCTCCTACTCCGAGATCACTGGCATCCACCATTAACTTGAACCCCTTCTGAAAGTCAGGTGATTTCAATATAGGGTAGGTGCTTAAAATGCTTTTTAATTTATCAAAGGCTCGTTGACATGTATCGTCCCACAAGACTCTAGATTTCTCTCTTAAAAGATTAGTTAAAGGAGTTACTATTTCAGAAAAAAACTGGGGACAAACCTGCGATAGTAACCAGCGAGACCGACAAATTGCCTTACATTTTTCCGAGTTTTTGGAGTGGGAAAAGCTAGTACAGCTTCAATGTTCTTTTCCTTGGGTAATACTTTACCTTGACCGAGGTGATGTCCTAGGTAGATAACTTCAGCCTTTCTAAATTCGCATTCAGACAGGTTTACTACCAAACCAGCGTCATGATCATCCACATCATTCTCTGGAAGGTACTGGCTGCGTTACGCATGCCAAAGGGTATGACTTTACATTCGAATAAACCTTCAGGTGTTATAAACGCTGATATTTCTCGTGCATTTTCAGTCAGAGGAACCTACCAGTAGCCTTTTAAAAGGTCTAACTTACTAATATACTTGGCATTACCAATCTTATCTATGCAATCTTCTATGCGAGGCAGAGGGAAACTGTCAGCAACTGTTAAGTTGTTTACTTTCCTGTAGTCAAAACACAACCTGTTTTGTCCATTTTCCTTTTTCGCTAATACAACCGGGGAACTCCAAGGACTGCTACTTGGTGATATCAAGTCATTCTCCAACATATAACTGACTTCCTTTCTCACAGCTTCAGCTTTCTGTGGACTTAACCTATAAGGGGCTTGTCTAATTGGCTGGGCATTTGGCTTTAGTACAACATCATGTTGCAAACTACGCACAAGACCAGGAGTGTCCTTAAATATTGACGGATGTTCTTTGAATAAATCCTTAATATCAGTAGCTTCTTGAGCATTCAGATGCTTAAACAAACTATCTGGGTTACACAAAATTTTAGAGTTTTCGCCATTCCATCCATATTCTTTGCTTTCCATTTCTTGTCCATTACATTCTTTAGGTACAACAGCTGAAACAGATTTAACAGTGTTAGCTCTGGAAAAATATTTCTTCATAATGTTAATATGACACAACTGATACTTTTTCCTCCTCCCTGGAATTTCCACTAAATAATCAACATCATTCAGTTTCTTCTTAACCACTGCTGGACCTACAAACTGAGCTCTGAACTGACCTGGAATAGGAAGTAACACTAGTACTTGTTCTCCTGCTTCAAAATTCCTTACTTGAGACTTTCTATCATAATGAGTTTTCATTTTAGCCTGCGAAGTAGAGAGATTATTTTGGGCCCATTGCCAAATGCTCCTTAATTTCTCTTTGAAAGACAAAATATAATCAAGTGAATTCATTTTACCACTACCCCCTTCCCAATGTTCCCTTAATAAATCAAGAGGTCCTCTCACATTGTGTCCATAGACCATCTGAAAAGGAGAAAAACCCAGAGATTCACTAGGGGCTGATCTTAAAGCAAAAAGCAATAAAGGCAAGTCTTTATCCCATTCCTCAACATGGTCTAAACAATACTTAGTCAAAACATTCTTCAGAGTGGATTGAAATCTTTCAAGTATTCCCTGACTTTCGGGATGATATGAGGATGCCAAGTTGTGTTTAATGCCAAGTTCATTCATTTTAGCCTGGAACTCCCTACTAGTGAAATTAGAACCTTGATCCGACTGTATCTCCCGAGGCAAACCATAACGAGAAAAAAAGTCCATGAGATGCTTAATAACGATACCACTCTTAATGCATCTAACAGGTATTACCTCGGGAAATCTAGTGGTTCTGTCCATTATTGTTAACATGTATTGAAAACCTGTTTTGGTTTTGGGTAAAGGACCCACAATGTCAATAACAATTTGAGTGAATGGTTCTTCAACAGCTGGGATAGGAATTAACCCTGGATAGGTACGCTCCTCGGACACCCCTTTAAGGGTATACTCGGACGCGAACGACCCCGACGCCAAAAAAAATTCTTGAAAAATCAGTTTTTGCAGTAACCTCCTTTTTTCTTTTGCCAAAAAAAAACTTCAATGAATGCTTAAAACAACTGTAAAGATAAATACTACTCATCTGCAGAAAAACTATTTATTATAAATATTTTAAAAAATTAAGTAGAAAAAAAAGACCTGACATAAAAATTCATAAAAAAAAAAGTTTATACATATATACACAAATCCTTTTAGGAATTGATTCTTGAATGTTTAGGACACATCTTGATGTATTTTGGATGAAGTCAGACCCATGGAGGTGAAGATCTGAAATGAGAAAAAAAAGTAACTTTTTTTGGCTAAAAAAAATTGTCCAAATTTCATGAATTTTTTTGGGTACCCAAATGAAATAGGAAGTTGCTAATTTTTTTAGGGAATAAACATATGTTATCCTAAAATAGAAATATGTAAAAAAATCTTCATTATTTTGTAAATTACATTTATATCAGGGGCCATATCTAAAGGTAATTTTTTGAGTACTTAGAAATTTCGTAAAAAAATACATATATTTAATATATAATATGATATTTATGCAGGTAAAAATATACCAAAATATCACAAATTCTATAGGGAACAAGAATATATATAGATAGGGCAGCTTACGCTTCGGATATGTCCACAAAATGGCCGCCAACCACACTGACTCGGACTCCCTAATCTGCCACTTGAAATGTAGGAAGGGTATGTCAATTTCAAGGTGTTATTTACTAATCTAATTATTATTGGATATGCATAAAAATTATATGGTGGGTTGCTGGATAATTGTCGATTATTTTAGGACTATAAAATTGAAATTCTGACCAAAAAAAAATTTTTTGAAGGGAAATAAAATCGAAAAAAAAAAAATGTAAAACAATATAATATTTTAGCTAAAAAAATTTGATGATATTCAATCAAAAAAAAAGTAAACAAAATTTTCCGACAAATAAACATCTAGAGGAATCATTACTCTGTGATAGTTCCTTAGTACGTAGTAATTTTGAAAGAATTGGGAAAAAACAAAAAAATGGCAATCACCGGAAAATCGAACACATACCTATATATACGCCATATCTGGCTAAAAAAAAGATAGGCATGGGTAGCCAGATCATCTAGAAACACTTTCCAACACTATAAAAATATAAGTTTTGCGACACTACTTGCCAATTCCTTACGGTAACATGACTAAGCGAAAAAATGCAAAACAAATAAAAAGGGGCACTCGCGGAAAAATGGCTAACATTCTAATATACGGCATTTCAGAAAAAGAAAATTCAGCCACGTGCTAGGCAAACCATCAAGGCACATTTTCCGACAAATAAACATCTAAATGAATCATTACTCTGTGATAGTTCCTTAGTACGTAGTAATTTTGAAAGAAATGGGAAAAAACGAAAAAATGGCAATCACAGGAAAATCGAACACAAACCTATATATACGCCATAACTGGCTAAAAAAAAAAAGATAGGCATGGGTAGCCAGATCATCTATAAACACTTTCCAACACTATAAAATTATAAGTTTTGCGACACTACTTGCCAATTCCTTACGGTAACATGACTAAGCAAAAAAATGCAAAACAAATAAAAAGGGGCACTCGTGGAAAAATGGCCATTCTAATATACGGCATTTCAGAAAAAAAAAAATTTCAGCCATGTGCTAGGCAAACCATCAAGGCACATTTTCCGACAAATAAACATATAAATGAATCTTACTCTGTGATAGTTCCTTAGTACGTAGTAAGTTTGAAAGAAATGGGAAAAAACGAAAAAATGGCAATCACAGGAAAATCGAACGCATACTTATATATACGCCATATCTGGCTAAAAAAAAAATAGGCGTGGGTAGCCAGATCATCTAGAAACACTTTCCAACACTATAAAAATATAAGTTTTGCGACACTACTTGCCAATTCCTTACGGTAACATGACTAAGCAAAAAAATGCAAAACAAATAAAAAGGGCCACTCGCGGAAAAACGACCAACATTCTAATATACGGCATCTCAGATAAAAAAAAAAAGACATGCACGTGTTAGCCCAACCATCAAGGCACAGTTTCTAACACATAAACATGAAAAAAAAAATCAATAATATACGGCAATTCCTTACTACGTAGTAAATTTTTACAAATATTGAAAAAAACAGAAATTGGCAACCGCAGTTAAATACCCAATATACCAATAACTACGTCGTATCTGACAAAAACAAAATCACGCATGGGTAGCCAGATCATCTAGACACAGTTTCCAACACTAAAAAAGCAAAAGTTTTACGACACTATTTCGCAATATCTTACGGAAAAATGACTTGGCAAAAAAATGAAAAAAAATGAAAAAGGGGTACTCGCGGTAAAATGCCCGACATTCTAATATACGGCATCTCAGATAAAAAAAAAAGACATGCACGTGTTAGCCCAACCATCAAGGCACACTTTCTAACACATAAACATGAAAAAAAAATGAATAATATACGGCAATTCCTTACTACGTAGTAATTTTTACAAATATTGAAAAAAAAACAGAAATTGGTAACCGCAGTTAAATACCCAATATACCAATAACTACGTCGTATCTGACAAAAACAAAGTCATGCATGGGTAGCCAGATCATCTAGACACACTTTCCAACACTAAACAAGCAAAAGTTTTACGACACTATTTGGCAATATCTTACGGAAAAATGACTTGGCAAAAAAATGAAAAAAATGAAAAAGGGGCACTCGCGGTAAAATGGTCCTCGTGGTAATGAACGACATTTTAACTAAAAAAAAAATCATGCACATGGTAGCCAAACAATCCACCAAGACTTTCCACAACTGATAACCTATACAAGTTGCACCATTCTACGACAATTTCATAATACGTAATAACTTTGATAATTATGCAAACTACCTTAGAAGGGTAAACTCGGTCGCGCTCGACCCCGACGCGTCTCAGAAATCGGGGAAGGAGTACAGCTACAGCAATGCACATCTGGACACTACTAGAGCGTGTAGGGGAGACACCTCCTGCAGGTCGATCACCCACAAATTCAGTCACGGGGGTGAGTCACGTGAGAAAAACCTGTTTTTTTTTACGCTCGGGGTCGCGAACGACCCATCGTACCTATCCAGGGTTAAAGGAGCTTTAGTAATTTTCTGGTTGGGTTTTCCATCCATTCGGCACTGGTGACATGACTTACAATGTCTGACTACGTCTTTCTTTACAGAAGGCCGAAAAAAATTATCTTTCACTTTAGACAGCGTTTTTCGTATTCCTAAATGACCACCCCATTTACTTTCATGAGCCTCTTGCAAAATAAAATGCCTAAACTTACTAGGTACTACAATTTGTTCCCTTACCTTCCACTCTTCATCAGTAGATGCGGTCACTGGACGAATTAATCTATATAGCACATCATTCTTTAATACATAACTTGCTTCACTTAAATCATCCTGTTCCTTTAGCTGCTCTGCTTCTTCATATATACTCCTCAATTCACCATCTTCTTTTTGAGCACTAATTAGGGTTTGCCTATCTGGAAACATGCAACTAGAATCTGTAGCAAAGTCTTCAGATATATTAACCACAGACATTAACGAAAGATTTTTTTTCTGCTTGGACTTATCTTTGTTTGTCTTAGGTTGAGTTTTAGTTTGGAAGCAGTTTTCCAAATTTACATCAGCTTCTCCTCCTTTGACTTCCTCTCTAGATTAGGCTCGGGTTACAGGAACAACAGGTTTAACATTTACCATAACACGTTCATTAACCACACTAGCCCCCTTTCGACCTTCTGATACACAGGCTGTGCCACTACCTTGCATGACATCATTACCTATCAACAAATCCACACCACTCACAGGCAATGCACTAACTGCAGCCAGTTTCAACCTACCAGTTACCAAAGGAGATTCCAAATAAACTTCTTCCACAGGCCAGGATGTTACTGTATCTGGGAAACCCCCAAACAACACAAAATCCTGACCTTTCCGTGAGAAATCTTCAAGGAGAGAGGTTTCCAGAATGCAGGACTGGCACGAGCCAGTATCCCGCAGCAATGCAACGATATTACCATCAGTTGCCTGAGATCCAACTTTCACTATACCTCTAAAGACAAAGTCTTCAAATTCCTTACCATAAGGCATGCTCCCACTCACCTCTCCTTCAAGACTAGAAGACACAGGCGGCACTGACCTACAATCCATCAACATAACTGGTTTAACCGACTTAGTTACTTCAGGACAATGTGACTTAACATGACCTTTCT
>NC_090758.1:2887658-2890158 GCF_036898095.1 Palaemon carinicauda
AGATAGTGGTTGCAAATGACAAGAAATCAGATGAAGCCCAGGTAATATCTGGTGTGCCCCAAGGTATGGTATTAGCTGCACTGCTATTTGTTATTATGATCTCAGACATAGACTGTGATGTTGAAAACTCCGTAGTGAGAAGTTTCGCCGATGACACAAGAATAAGTAGAGAAATTACTTGTGATGAAGATAGGAACTCACTACAAAGAGATCTAAACAAAATATATGAATGGGCGGAGATAAATAGGATGGTATTTAACTCCGATAAACTCGAATCAATAAATTATGGAAACAGAGAAGGAATGGTGCATGCATACAAGGGACCTAATAATGAGACAATCACAAACAAGGAAGCAATTAAAGACCTTGGTGTAATTTTAGATAGGAATATGTTATGCAACGACCAAATAGCAACACTGTTGGCTAAATGTAAAGCAAAAATGGGAATGTTATTCAGACACTTTAAAACAAGAAAAGCTGAACACATGATTATGCTTTACAAAACTTATGTGTGTAGTACACTCGAGTACTGCAATGTGATATGGTACCCACACTACCAAAAGGATATTGCGCTAATAGAAAGTGTACAAAGGTCCTATACTGCTAGAATAGAAGAAGTTAAGGACCTTGACTACTGGGAAAGACTGCAATTTTTAAAACTATACAGTCTTGAAAGGAGAAGAGAACGCTACATGATAATACAAGCATGGAAGCAAATAGAAGGAATTGCTGAAAACATCATGGAGCTTAAAATATCAGAAAGAGCAAGCCGAGGTAGATTAATAGTGCCAAAAAGCATTCCAGGTAAACTGAGAAAGGCGCACAAGACATTAATCCACTACGCACCAGCATCGATAATGCAGCGACTATTTAATGTGCTGCCAGCTCATCTTAGAAACATATCAGGAGTGAGCGTAGATGTGTTTAAGAATAAGCTCGATAAATACCTAAGGTGCATCCCAGACCATCCAAGACTGGAAGATGCAAAATACACCGGAAGATGCATTAGCAACTCTCTGGTGGATATACGAGGTGCCTCACACTGAGGGACCTGGGGGAAGCCAAACAAAAAATAAGGCAATAAGGTAAGGCTCGCTCTCTCTCTCTCTCTCCATAAAATCTGTCATGCAAACTTTCCTGAGATTACACCCAAAAATTTACATGGAAGATGTCACATCTCTCTCTCTCTCTCTCTCTCTCTCTCTCTCTCTCTCTCTCATTATTTCTTTAGCTATACTCTTCCTCTTTTTCATTCTCCTATTTGTCTTTCAATATGACATTATCCTTCAAATATATGAAGGTCAATGCCCTCTCTCTCTCTCTCTCTCTCTCTCTCTCACTCTCTCTCTCTCTCTCTCTCTCTCTCTCGATAAAATCAGTCATGCAAACTTACATGAAATTACGCCAAAAAATTTACCGGGAAGAAGTCACCTCTCTCTCTCTCTCTCTCTCTCTCTCTCTCTCTCTCTCTCTCTTTTCCAGGATTCACCGAGTCATTACTCTATCAACCATTTTTATGAAATGTAAAGGGAAATTTGTGATGGGTTTAGTGACTAGCCTCGTTAACTGGAGTGGACAAAAGAGAGAGAGAGAGAGAGAGAGAGAGAGAGAGAGAGAGAGAGAGAGAGAGAGAGATATGATACTTACATATTTGACAAGGGATATGATTCAGTGTTTGTGGGAAATGGAAAAGTATTATGCACTAAAGAGAAAATATATATAAATGAGAGAGAGAGAGAGAGAGAGAGAGAGAGAGAGAGAGAGAGAGAGAATACTCACATATTTGACAAGGAATATAAAACCATTGTTAGGGAGCGATTAAAAATCATTATGCACTTGGGAAAGAATAAAATTAATTGTAAAATAGAGAGAGAGAGAGAGAGAGAGAGAGAGAGAGAGAGAGAGAGAGAGAGAGATAATGTATGAGTAGGTCACTTAAGTAATTGTATGTTTAACAACAATCATGGTCTTTCTTCAGTGTTCCGAAAAGCATATGTCATAAATTATTTGTATGAACCTGATTTTTCTTTTACGATGTCCATTGTATTTTTAATAATTCCCTCCTTAAGTACATTGCCTATAACGTCATTTAGAGGTGTGACGTCATTCTTTTTATAATTATTGAATTTTATTAATTATCATTTAATTTACATTCCAATCATCAAAGCTAATTGAAAACCAAAATGCAATAATCACCAAGCCACAAATAGCATATAATATTAATAGAATTATTTGAGAATAGAAATATCGTCATAAACTTCAGGGTCCCCAATAGGCAGTTAATCGGTGGAATTGATTGAGTGTAAATGATCTGGCATTACAAAGACTAGGGTCACTAACATGGTGGTTGTATAAAGAGGCTTTTTTGTTATGAGCGACAAAAGCCATTCTACTTCACGAGGCTTCAACCATCAAGATTAATGGACCTGTAATGGATTTAGGGGGATTATGGGGAGGGAGGACCCCCCGGTTCAAGGGTTGTCGGTGGGGGGGGGGGTTA
>NC_090758.1:2892658-2915342 GCF_036898095.1 Palaemon carinicauda
TATAGTTAACTTCACGTGTTAGGTTTTGTATAATGTTCAGCAGATTTTCTTTACTTCCAGTGCTTGGTTTTAAATATTAAAGTAGATATTTTCCCGAATGTTTAGAAAATCTCTTCTTCCAGGTTCCTATAGACTGGTGTTCTTGATAGATCAGAGTTGCAATGTGATTCTGCTGCGAGTATTGACATTGTGTCTTTGAGAATTGTGGTAATCTTGAACGAAGACTTTCTCCATAAAGTGAAATTATGTAAAAGTTCATTTGAACCTCGTCCAGTGATCAGTGGTTGGAAAGCTCACTTGGTAGTTTTTTAATATATTTTAAACTTTCACTCATATTTTGTATAAGATTACCTTTGGATAACATTTCATAAAGAAATAATTAAAGTTAGTTAAAATTGTTTTAGTATGAAGTGCCGCTTTGAGAAACCTTATTTTTTTTTTTTTTTTTTTTTCTTTTTTTTTTTTTACTAATTTTACGTAAAAATTATTTAAGTATAATTAGTTTATAGGGAATTTTGTTTATTTCAATTTTTTTTTTTAAACGGCAGACACTTGGAGAAGAGCTATCATCTAGATGGCTACTTTCATAACTTTGATCTTTGTCCAAATACCGAAATATTCTAACTAGCAAGGACTCCCAAGTTATCACTATTTACTTGGATATTGAAATTGTTCTATGTTTTTTGTTATTTTTAGGCCATTAATTTTTTTTTCTTTAGTTTTCAATTAGTAACTTAGTCTCTCATTGGTTTACCAACTAGAATAACAAGGACCTGTTAATACTAAGAACTTGTAATCCAGTAGTCCATAATCTACTATTACTGTAATATATTTTCTTGTTTAGATTGTCCTAATACTAAATCCTTTTCCAGGAATTTGTTGGAATTCCATTTCGTCTCTACTTCTCTACCACGAATCTTATTCGGCAAAAACTCCAATATTACAAGAAAGTAAAGATACATCTTCATTGAAGAGTTCTCAAGATGTACTGGAAGTCCTCAATCAAGAAATACGTTCAACCCATCAAATAATCAAAGTTAAGTGAGTTTTTCTGAATTATTTTGAAATTTTCTTTTTAGCCAACAACCCTCCTCCCCGCCAGGGGCGGTGCCCTTGACGGGGTGGGGGTGGCTCCCCAATGGCTTGCATAGTTGGTCTCTTGCAGACCAACTATGCAGGTTTCTGGGGAGTTTGGCAATCTACTAATACAGTTCTTTGCCTTCCAGGTGTGAAAGTTAGTTGAGACTTTGAATTTAGGCAGTGTTTCCAGTCAAGGTAAAAACTATGAATACTTTCGGTTTTGTTTCTAATTTAGACCTTTTTGTAAAATTATCTCTTTAGGTCTATAGAATTTTTAATTATTTTTTTTTTAATTTCTAAAATTTTATAATTTATTTTATTTCGGTAATTGAAGGAAAATCATCTAGTTAGTCTTGGTGTTTTAAGCATTTATTTTGAATTTTATCAGTTTAAATAATCTCACATTTTATAACTTTTTAAATGCGAGTGTGCTTTTATAAATACTATAGCTATTGGCACTTTTAGAATATTGTATTGGTAAAATTTTAAATATTAAATTTGAGTTTTAGAGCGTCTTGATATGAATCTGGGTTATTTAGTTTTTTATTTGAATTTCTAATATAATTTAATATTCTGGCTTTTCTTTCTTAAAAATACTTTAAATTTCGGTAATAGGTTTCAAATGTAACTCATGGCTTCATATTTTTCCACTTGTATGTAATTTTACAATCTCTAAACTTGTAACCTACTAAATAGGAATCTTGTTTATTCACTAATAAATAACTTCTAATTTCCATAGAAATGTTAAACATCCCTGGAATTTATGTAAGTAGTCTTAAGATAACTTTTGTGATGTTAGTGTAGGCTCCTAAATCATTTTTAATTAGCAATATAACACATTACTATTGTTTTGGCCTTTACTAAAACTGAAAAGTGTTCGTTAAATATTATGGTTCTGGTATCTATTAAAAAAATAGTCTCTTGTAGAGCAGTTAGTTCTTAATGTGGGTTAAGGGTCTGTTCCGAAAATAGTTTGTATAATAAAATTACTTTAACCCACATTTTTTTTTTAAAATTGTAACTTCGATTATCAAGAATAGTCTGTGATATACACCAGAAGTCAATTTTATGGATTGTTGTTCACTCTCCACGTGTCTAGTTATCTGTAGTTTACCTTAAGATTTAAGGTCTCCGGATGCCTCATTATCTTTATATATGAAACTTCCTACTGTAGCAGCAAGCTTTTCCTCTTCTAAACGAACTCTTTGGTCCCTACGCCTAGCATTGTCCATACCCCAGTCAATACATCTGAGCTCGGTCGTCCAGAAATATGGAAATTCTTTCATCCCTATTATATTTAAGTAGACAAAATTTCATAACTTTCGTAATGGCTGAGGGATAAGATTGATCATGTATAAAAGGTTATAATATCTATTCGTTTGATATATTTCTGAAGCTTACTCTCTTTAAAACAAGTTTTATTAAAAGTAATGGCCGCCTCAGTGACATTAATCTTGAAGAAAATATCTATTACTGCAATTGCTGACAATAATTGTGAGTCATTCTTTATGAGAGGGATGGAAACGGGTAAAAAGAAAAGCTTTATTTAATACTTTTCATTATCAATAGCTATGATACAACACTAGTTGGAGAAGCAAGATGATAAGGGCTTAAACAGGGAAAATAATAATAAAAATGTATAAAACTAGAAAATAGGAGTAAGAGTAGAGAGTTGAGAGAGAGACTTACTTCACTATTTAAGCATAAATTAATCATCTTGCACACAAGTTATGATTAAAATTGAGGTCTAAGAGGAGTTCCAAAGGTCAAATGTATGGAAATGTTATTCTCAAGCTCCTTCGCGAAGAGTTTCAAGCATAAAAGGAATGCTGGTTATTGTATGGAGTGATTGATAGGTGTCAAGTCTTTTCCATACATACATGAAAAATATATATGTAAAAATATATATGTATGTGTGCATAAGTTGAGCCATTACGTTTGATAAAGGATGTATTGTAATTTGAAATATAAATGACAATCGAAGATTTTAGGTAAAAATTCTAAAAGACATTTTGCATAAAGATTTGTTCAGTTTCAGTTTGAAAAAGAGATTAAATCGTAAGCTTTTATTCAAATCAAATAATTTCTTATAATAATCATTTGTTCATATAATTACGGACGTTGTTCTATATTTAAATGTTAATTCCATTGAACATCTCTATATTAGAAGTACATGACATAGCATATAAATTATTTGTTAATAAGGTATTTATTGATTAGTTAGTAAAATACGGAGATTTATTCTATAAACTTCATAATATAAAACATTAAAATATATCTTACGAAGATTTTCTCTTTAAAGGTGAAAGGGATAAGGATATTGGACCTAATGACAGGACTACTTTAGGTCGAACTTTGCTGAATTAGTGATGACACATAAATAAATGACCTTACTCCCAGTGCTAAGATTCTCTCTCTCTCTCTCTCTCTCTCTCTCTCTCTCTCTCTCTCTCTCTCTCTCCTCTCTCTCTCTCTCTCTCTCTCTCTCTCAAGAACAATTGGTATTTTGTCGGCTCGTCTGTGTGTATACATACATATATACATATTTACATACATACATTTATATGAATATCTGATTATGTATAAATACATACATATACAGTTACGTGTATATTCTAACAACTTTTTATGGATATATGAGTATGTTATTATATGTATGTATGTATGGTAGTGTTTATGTATGTATATACATATTTGTGTAAATATGGGTGTGTGTGTATGTGAATGTTTGTAAATTTATACTTTTGTATGTGAGCTTATTAATATCTATTAGATAATATATATATGTTGTTCCCCAAATTTTTAGGCTGATATTAAAACTTGAACGAAATCAAAGATATTCCTATAAATCTTTATTATAATTTTACATGAAATGTACAGTAAAAATATGATATAAAAATTATATTGATCAAATTCTTATCTTGGAACCTCCAAAAGTTCTCAAGAAAATCGAAGGAAGAAGAATTCACAAACTTTCGACTCTGAAGACCTAAAGAATCCTTGACACACACTGATCCTTCCCGAGGAAGATCGAACTCCTTCCCGAACTTGGCTCTTTGAGAATTAAGTTTTTCATATTCATGATCCAGTGCCGGAGAGAGTTTATACTTGTTTTCGTTTCAGGAAAACAAATGAAACTCTGTCTTCTTAATGAGGTGGTTCATGAGTTAGTTGATCTTCTAAAAACAATAAACTATTTATTTTCCCTAAGTCTTAACAAAGTGTTTTGTTTGGCTTATGCGATAAGCTCATCCTAATTATGAAACTTTCGAGGTTTTTTTTCCTTAACATAAATCCGTTTTCTTTACGTTTGAGAAAATCCGTTTCCTTTATGTTTGCATTTTATTTCTACTGGACTATATATAGCTTCAATACTGGTAAAGCCATGCTGCCTTTTTAATATCATTTAAAAAATCTTCATTAGTTCAATTGGCTACATAAATTCCAGTACACTTCAAGAACTAATAAACTCCTCTACGATCTATCTCACAGTGAGTTTATAATAATGTTGAAAATTAACAGTTGCCCATATAAGGAACCTGTTTTCATACAACTAGGGAACATGAATTTCGAGATATGCCTGAGTTCCATATCTGTAGCGTACACATAACAATACCACCTTTACTTAAACCAGATTACTCTCTCATTCACATACAAAGGAAAGGGCAGCCCCTTCTGCTGACGTGTTTTGACAGTAAGCAGAGAGCAGAGAAAATCCATCTGGTTTATTTTAGTTTTTTCGGAGCTAATTCTAATTCGTTTAGCTTTCCAGCTTCATGAAAACTATTGTAAGATTTAATTGTCTAAGGAGTTTCAGATGGAAATTATATTTTACTTTTATTTTGCTTATAAACTAGACTGTTTGTTTAGTTTCTAAGTTAACTGTAAGACTTTTCTTAACATTAATTGAAGAATATACAAAGGAAAAGACTAAAAAATACTGGACAATTGGAAATGAGTAATGCAAAACTATCTCTCTTTTTTTTGTAGGACCAATTGAAACTCGATAGTTTTCATAAGTAATATTGTATAATGAAGCGATGAGAAAGTGTTAATACTATCCCAGTATTAGTACAAGTATCAAGAGCAGAAACATTGATAGTAATCTTAGTAGTAACAGTAGTTTAATTCAATACATTTTTACACTTTCAACTTTCCAGAATTCTGCGTATCCAATCTGCTATAACACTAACCTCTTGAGAATGGGTTTACCGTCAGAGATTTAGGAAACGAAATAATTTTGACGAGAGAGAGAGAGAGAGAGAGAGAGAGAGAGAGAGAGAGAGAGAGAGAGAGAGAGAGAGAGAGAGAGAGTTACATAAGAAATTAAGAAGGATAGCTTATTTGCCTTTTTTTTGTACCGTCGATATGTAGACGATATATTTTTACTTTTCAAAAGCTTAGATCACATAAGCTAGTTTTTAGATTATTTAAATACAAAGCATAGTAACATAAGATTTACGAAAGAAAATTAACGGGATGATTCTTTGCCTTTTCTCGATGTCTTGGTCTCTCGGAAACATAATACCTTTGAGACCTCAGTATTTTGAAAAAACACTTTTACAGGCCTAAGCACTAATTTTTTAAGCTCGGAACCAAAAATCTACAAAATCAATTCGATGAAAACACTGTTATATAGATGTTATCATGTATGTTCAACTTATCTGGGGTTTCATGAGGAAGAAAATTTTCTAAAATCATTTTTTATAACCAATGGCTTCCCTCTGAACCTCTATTATAATCAAGTCAAGAAGTTTTTAGATAAAATTTACAGTCAAAATTTAACAATTCAAACAGTCAGTAAGAGAAAGTTATATGTCTCCTTTCCGTACTATGGTTATGTTTCGGAGAGACTAAGAACAGAGGTTATGAGTGTTGTGGGGAAATGTTATCCCCACATAGATTTAAAATTAATTTTTACTAACAAGTTCTCAGTTGGCTCACTGTTTAAATATAAGGAGAGTCTACCTACTCCCTTGTGTTCCGGTGTCATATACACTTTTTAATGTGCACTCTGTAATGAATGCTACAATGGAAGCACATCTAGACAGCTTCAGTGTTGGATTTCGGAGCACATGGGGAGATCGGTACGAACCAATATACCGTTAAGAAACCAATTTCAGCTATTTATATAAGACCATTCATTTAAATCTGGTCATGCCATTTCTAAGGAAAATTTCAAAATTACGGACAGACATAGTAACGTCAGTCAGCTGAGAATCTTTGAGTCTTTATACATTTTTAAGACAAAACCCAGCTTGAATGAGGGCTTACCTGTTCAGTTACCGGTGACCCATTGATCCGTTTGGTCTGTGGGTTGCTGGTCTGGATGGGTGGTCATCATTTTCTGCGGGTGACTAGGTATATTAGTTATTGAGTATTTTATATATTTATATAGTTGTGTGTAATAAGTCTTTTTTTAAGGTTTTACAGTATGTTCCTTGATTGGTCTATTTCAGAGCTAGTTGATCAGTTCATGAAAGTGTATCTTCCTAACTATGTACTTAGGATGATTTTATTAATTTTATTAATTTTACATATGATAATTGCAGGCAGGCTGAAGATGACATAAGTTATGTCGAAAGCTCCCGAATAAAGAGGATGATAGCAGCATTGACTATTTTATTCCTACTTAAATTGCTATTCCTAAGAGGAACCCATCTATCAACTATATATATATATATATATATATATATATATATATATATATATATATATATATATATATATATTTATATATATATACATATATATATATATATATATATATATATATATATATATATATATATATATATATATATATATATATATATTTGGAAAGGTGTGTGAGAGAAGGAAGTTGAGAGTTAATATGGGTAAGAGTAAGGTTATGAGATGTACGAGAAGGGAAGGTGGTGCAAGGTTGAATGTCATGTTGAATGGAGAGTTACTTGAGGAGGTGGATCAGTTTAAGTACTTGGGGTCTGTTGTTGCAGCAAATGGTGGAGTGGAAGCAGATGTACGTCAGAGAGTGAAAGAAGGTTGCAAAGTGTTGGGGGCAGTTAAGGGAGTAGTAAAAAATAGAGGGCTGGGCATGAATGTAAAGAGAGTTCTATATGAGAAAGTGATTGTACCAACTGTGATGTATGGATCGGAGCTGTGGGGAATGAAAGTGACGGAGAGACAGAAATTGAATGTGTTTGAGATGAAGTGTCTAAGGAGTATGGCTGGTGTATCTCGAGTAGATAGGGTTAGGAACGAAGTGGTGAGGGAGAGAACGGGTGTAAGAAATGAGTTAGCGGCTAGAGTGGATATGAATGTGTTGAGGTGGTTTGGCCATGTTGAGAGAATGGAAAATGGTTGTCTGCTAAAGAAGGTGATGAATGCAAGAGTTGATAGGAGAAGTACAAGAGGAAGGCCAAGGTTTGGGTGGATGGATGGTGTGAAGAAAGCTCTGGGTGATAGGAGGATAGATGTGAGAGAGGCAAGAGAGCGTGCTAGAAATAGGATTGAATGGCGAGCGATTGTGACGCAGTTCCATTAGGCCCTGCTGCTTCCTCCGGTGCCTTAGATGACCGCGGAGGTAGCAGCAGTAGGGGAGTCAGCATTATGAAGCTTCATCTGTGGTGGAAATGTGGGAGGTTGGGCTTTGGCACCCTAACAGTACCAGCTGAACTCGGTTGAGTCCCTGATTAGGCTGAAGGAACATAGAGAGTAGAGGTCCCCTTTTTGTTTTGTTTCATTGTTGGTGTCGGCTACCCCCCAAAATTGGGGGAAGTGCCTTGGTATATGGATGGATATATATATATATATATATATATATATATATATATATATATATATATATATATATATATATATATATATATATATATATATGTTATATATAAATATATATATATATATATATATATATATATATATATATATATATATATGTGTGTGTGTGTGTATATATATACATTTATACAAACATACATATACATATATAAATAAATTTCTACTTGGGATCAAACACTAGCCCCTTCTAATGAAAGCCCAGGTCACTTCCAACCATGCCACGAGATCCATATACATATATACATATATATATATATGTATATATATATGTATGTATATATATATATATATATATATATATATATATATATATATATATATATATATATATATATATATATATATATATATATATATATATATATATATATTTGGGCTCAAGCCATGTCGTCCTGATGGAAGTTCCTATAGGGTAGCTTCCTAGGGTATATAACAACTACGGCGATATTCCCAGAGAATTTACCTTAAGGTACCAGAATTCTAACTCCTGGAGCGAGTATCCCTCGTGAAAGGGATATCGCGACATATCAGAGGACGTATTCTTGACACGCCACATGGCAATCTGCATCCCGAACAGAGATTCGTCTCGCAGGGGGCAGTTGGCAAGAAACGAATTCGGGAAAGAAAAAGGGGGAGCCGCTCCCAAGGCTCCCTATCTCCCGATTCGTAAGCGTGCCTGGCGCCAATCCTGGCGCCATCTGTATTCCTTTTTGCGTAGCTTAACAACTCAAGTTTTTTCCCGTGTGTCTCGCAAATCTTGGATTTATTCTGCTTTTCATGGCTTCTCCGTCTTCGTCGGCCTCTGATAAGTTGAGTACCATGTCTTTTATGTATAAATGTAGGCTCTTGGTAAATTTTAGAGTGATTATTAGGATTAATCTTTGTTACAAGAGCCGTAGCCTACCGGACGCGTCATGGACGCTGTCGCTCGCTAGGTATAAGTTTAGTTAGTCAGAGCGACATTCCCGGTTGTTTTGCTTTAATAAATTTTAGCTATTTAGCATTACATAGGATTTCCTTTCGTGCTTAGTATTATTTTGGCGAAGTATTCGCCATTCTGGCCTACGCTAGGCCATTTAGCCTAGTCGTTTGGTCCTATACTTCATGCATGATTTTGGGTTTTCCGAGTGTATTAAAATTTTATTGAAGCTTTAGGCTATGTTTTATACATTTAAGATTTTGTGGAATATTTCCAAGATAGTATACGAGTGAGTTTCGGTGATTTAGGTAATCGATTCTCTTGGTGCCTAGGCTAAGTTGCTTATGGAGCCTTAGTATACTTTCTCATACTCCCCGGTTGCTTTCTTTTCTTCGGAGAAGGTCTGCAATCCCTTTCCCTCTGTTTAAGCCTTGGGCTTATCCCTAAGTGGTTTTTTCCGAATTTATTTTCGATAAAAATATACTGGGGTGTTACTGTACCTTCCTGTTCCAGTAAGTCTGGTTCAAAGAGGGACAGAACAACAGAGTTTTTTAGTCTGAGTCTATGTTTGGTTGGCTTGGGGTAGAGTCTCCCTCGCTGGCCTGACACAGACAAAGGTGGCTTAGCCTCCTTAGGTCACTACCGAAGGTTTCTGTGGATATGATTCCTTCTTTTGTGATCTACCAGACTAGTCCTTGTTGCTGTTCTCGGGGGAGGATAAGTTTCTTTCCCTGGAAGTAGCAACACCTTCCTTGCTTTGGTGCTCTGGGAGCTGGCAAGTATTGCTGGCCTTCCCCCTTGGATCTCCCTTAGGCTAAGATAAGTTTCTTGGCTGCCGGTGATCCGTCACTAAAGCAAGGTTGGTAGGACCCTCTTTGTCCCTTCCCCCTCTATCTCCGTAATGGCCTAGCCATTACAGTACTGTACGTCGTTCTACATCTGGACCTAGTATAGGTTAGGATGTGGAATTGACTCAGCCCCTTGCCAGCCGGCAGAGCTGCCGGCCGACAAGGGTCTTATATCTTGAGTGCTGCCCGGACCTCCCTTGGTCCCTCATCCATGCCTGCCTGTAGAGCCAGACGGCATTGGTCAGGAAGCCTGAATTAGATTATCCCCTTCCTTATATGCACTCTTTCGGATTGCTGGGCTTGAAGGTAGTGTACATTCTTATCCCGGCATCCATTCTATCTTTCCTCTAGTGCTGTACCCGACCCGGCTGCCGGCCTATGAGGCCGGCAGCCGGGCAGGTGTAGTCCTCTGGTTCTTTTGCAGCCGGCTGGCATCGGTCCTGTACCTTAGCCGGCCGGCTAATGTCAGCCCTTGTCTGACGGTCACCAAGAGTGTGGCCGGCAGCTGGGTACTACATTGGCTGTTGCCGGCCGGCAGTTGTTGCCGGCCGGCAGTTGTTGCCGGCCGGCACATGCATTTGAACCAGAGTTCTGCCGCCTTATAGCTGTTAAGTAGTATACTTTAAAGCTAGTTATGGTGTGTGCCAGCCGGCAAGTGCCGGCCGGCACGTATCCTCCCATACTGTACTAGTATTCTTCAGTATAACATATACAGTAAGAAGAAAACTATGGTATGGGTTTTGGTACAGCACTGTGTGTTCTAACACTTTTGTGTTTTCTTGCACAGTCCTTTGCTGTTGCCCTACAGATAGGAAAGTGAGTTCTTTCCTGTCTATTATCAAGGATTTTAAAATCATTGCTTAGGTGTGAGCTTCACCTGTTTCCTCTGGAAACCTTGCATTGGTTACTCTAGAAGAGATTAACCATTTGATTTTATTATCTGGAAGGCTGCAACAATGGGTTGTGAGGGAAACACAAGTGTGTGTCTTTCCTTTATGAATTGTTATGCTATACTATGCATATCCAGTGATACATAGTTCACTTGATACTCATGGAAATTTCTTCTCTTTACAGGGGGACCCTCCGAAGTGCGGAAATGTTTTCTGCAACGTCCGCAGCAAGAACCTCTGCGGACATGAGTTTTGTAGGAGACACGCAGCATGCACTGTCTCCAAGGATGATCTCCAGTATTGGGACCCTCAGGTATGTATTGTGTGCACTAACCTGATTACTGAGGCCTTTGATTCCCCTAGGACGGCGGAATCAAGGGATATAGCAAGGGAGAAGCTTCAGACCTGGGTAAGGGGCTTCCAAAAGAACACCTCTGGCCCTTATCTTCCAAGTGAGAAGATGAGGGCGTATCTTTTCCCTAAGGCATCAGCTGATGCAGTGATTCCCCAGCCTCAAGAGGAGATCCCCCAAGGTCAGATCCAGGTGGATGCTGAAGTCGCGGTCGCGATGCAAGACATCCAGTTAGATGACAGGATGTCTGACGTGGACGAGTGTCTGGAAGAAGACCTCCTGGCAGAAGGCCAGGATGAAGTTCAAGCCCCGGACGTCGTAGAGGAAGAGGTCGACGAGGTGTCGGCTACTCCGGTTCAGATTCCGGAGCCTATTCCCTCAACATCGGCCGGTCTCCCAGTACAGCTGGGACAGGCCCTCTCTTCGATTGTTGGAATGATCCAACAAATGCAGGAGAATCAGGAGAAGGCGGCTGCTATGGAACTGCGGATGCAGTGCCTTGCAGAATCACATGGGCCCCAGAAAAGACTCAATGTGAAAGACCTTCCCTTGTGCTCAGATGCTAACCCATGGAGGTATGCTGAGCACAAGCCAATGACGACTGGAAAGATCGTCATCTCGGATAAGCTGGGCTCAGTTCCCCTAGAGGAGGTGGAATTCTGGCCCAGCAAGGCATCATATGCGGACTGTTATGTCCGGCTGAGGAAGGAACCAGCTTCAAAGGAGGAGACAGAGCCGAAGGAGGTCATAGTGATGGACTATACTAAGGCTCAAGCTCTGCTTTCATCCTCGTTGAAAGAGAGGGGCTTCTCTAACTCAAAAATAGCTGCATTGAGCAAGAAGCTCCCTTCCTTTGTGTCCTCTCCTGCTAGAGCCTTCCCCTTTTTACAGAAAGGGTTTGCTGCTGTACTAAAAGCAGTTGAGGCCGACAAGCCTTGCCCCTCCCTGAAGGGGTGTAATCCCTTGTCGCTGGCCCTACCTATGGACCACAAAGAATGGAAGGACGTCCATCTTACGTTCTCAGTTGGGAAGTTGGACGGAGGTCCTCGCCGAACTGACGTCCGGCGAGGACCTCCCTAAGCTGTCTGACTTTCTCTTGCAGAGAGAGTTCGAGACAAAAGAAAGACTGGCTGCATCAATGTCTCTTCAGACTACTCTTGAGACGATGGCAAGTGACCCCAAGGTCCATGAAATGTTCATGGTGGTGGCCAAGACTCATCTGGCCACAGTGACGAAGGACCTTTATGGCTTCGTCAAGGCGAGGAGAGCTTGTAGGGAGTTCGTGTTCACCTCGGCTACGGTGAGGCACGAGCCAAGGAAACTAATCTCCTCCAACATTTGGGGCAAAGACCTTTTCCCTACCGATTTGGTCAAAGAAGTAGTTGATAAGGCCGCCTTGGAGAATAGGAACTTTCTCCAGAAGTGGGGCCTGGCTATCAAAAGAAAGTCTTCCCCGGATGAAGGTCCTCAACCAAAGAGGAAGACTATGAGGACTAGGCTACCGTCTCGGCCAGCCAAGCCTTTTAGACAGCAACAGCAACTGCAATTGCCATTGCCTCCAGTGCCCCATATCGTGGCACAAACCCCGACCACTTTTCAGTGGGTACCCCAGGCCGTGTCGACACAGTCCACGGCATTCACCCCATCGTTCAAAGGGCAGTCTACTTCCTTTCGAGCAAAGCCTAGAGGGGCAGCCAGAGGCTCGTCTGGGCGCCCCTCAAGGGGAAGGGGATTCAGGGGTGTTCGTGGTCAGGGAGGCAAGACCTCGGGACGGCAGTCCAAGTGGGATGATACCGGTAGGAGGGAGACTTCTGAAATTTCGGGATCGGTGGACCTTCGATCCCTGGGCCCACAGCCTACTCAAGAATGGACTGGGCTGGAGCTGGTACAGCACTCCACCCCCGGGCCTTCGGGTTTTCCAACACTCCACCCCCGTTCTGGAGGAGTACGTTCAAGAACTGTTGGAGAAAAATGTGATCCGAAAGGTGAAGTCCATCAAATTCCAAGGGAGGCTGTTTTGTGTTCCCAAGAAAGACTCGGAAAAGCTCAGAGTCATTCTGGACTTGTCGCCACTCAACAAGTTCATAGTGTATTACAAATTCAAGATACTAACACTGCAACACATAAGGACCTTACTGCCCAAGAGGGCATATTCCGTCTCTATAGACTTGTCAGACGCCTATTGGCACATTCCAATCAACCGTCGACTCTCCCCCTACCTAGGATTCAGGCTACAACGAAGACTATACGCCTTCAAAGCCATGCCATTCGGGCTAAACATAGCCCCAAGGATTTTTACGAAGCTTGCGAGCGGAGCTCTCAAACAATTACGCCTAAAGGGAATTCAGGTAGTAGCCTACCTGGACGACGGGTTGGTGTGGGCAGCATCCGAGACAGAATGCTTGCAAGCTTCCAGTCAAGTGATCTAGTTCCTACAGTACCTAGGTTTCAAGATCAACAGATAAAAGTCTCGACTTTCTCCATCTCAAAAGTTCCAGTGGCTGGGAATCCACTGGGACCTTTTGTCACACCGTTTCTCCATCCCGGCGAAGAAAAGGAAGGAGATAGCGGGTTCTGTCAAGAGACTTCTAGATTCAGAAAGGATATCAAGACGCGAACAAGAGAGGGTACTGAGCTCTCTCCAGTTTGCTTCGGTGACAGACCCAGTGCTAAGAGCACAGCTAAAGGATACAACCGGAGTTTGGAGAAGTTTTGCATCAATCGTGCGAAGAGATCTGAGAAGACCAGTTCCGCTTCGGCTACGTACTCTTCTCAGGCCTTGGTTCCAAGCCAGACTTCTAAAGAAGTCGGTTCTTCTTCAGCCACCTCCCCCGTCGGTGACGATTCACTCAGACGCCTCGAAGGAGGGATGGGGAGGTCACTCTCATCGGAAAAAAGTCCAGGGGACTTGGTCCAAGCTATTCAAGACCTTTCACATAAACTTTCTAGAAGCTATGGCAGTGCTCCTTACCTTAAAGAAAGTTTCCCCGCGTCACTCGATCCACATAAGGTTGGTGATGGACAGCGAGGTAGTTGTGAGATGCTTGAATCAACAAGGATCGAGGTCACCACCTCTCAACCTGGTGATGTTGGCCATCTTCCGATTGGCGGAAAAGAAGAAGTGGTACCTGTCGGCAGTTCACCTTCAAGGAGTCCGCAATGTGACAGTGGACGTTCTATCCAGGTTCACACCGATAGAGTTGGAATGGTCCTTAGACGCAGGATCATTCTCCTTCATTCTGAATCAAGTCCCAGAACTGCAGATAGACCTCTTTGCGACGAAAGACAACAACAAGTTACCCCTGTACGTGTCCCCGTACGAGGACCCCTTAGCGGAAGCAGTGGACGTGATGTCCCTCAACTGGAACAGAGGGTCCAGGATTTACCTGTTCCCTCCTCACAACCTTCTGTTGAGGGTCCTCAACAAACTGAGATCCTTCAAGGGGGTAGCGGCAATAGTAGCCCACAAGTGGCCGAACAGCGTGTGGTTCCCCCTGGCATTGGAACTACAGCTGAAGTTTGTACCACTACCAGATCCAGTTCTGACCCACCGAGTCCAGAAGTCGACTGTCTGCACTTCATTACAGAAAACCCGGACCCTGCAGCTCATGATTTTCTCTCCCTAGCGGTGAGAAAGCGTTTGGGGATTTCAAAAGCCAGCATAGACTTCCTAGAGGAATATAAGTGCAAATCTACTAGAAGGCAATATGAGTCATCTTGGAGAAAATGGGTGGCCTTTGTCAAGGCGAAGACTCCGCAGGAGATCTCGACAGACTTCTGCTTATCTTTCTTCATCCACCTCCATGGTCAAGGATTGGCAGCTAACACGATTTCAGCGTGTAAGTCTGCTTTGACAAGACCCATTCTATATGCCTTCCAGGTCGACCTAGGTAACGAGTTCTTTAATAAAGTTCCGAAAGCCTGCGCTAGGCTCAGACCTTCAGCACCTCCAAAGGCCATTTCATGGTCTTTAGACAAAGTTCTTCATTTCGCTTCTCTGTTGTGCAATGAAGAATGTGGGTTAAAGGATTTGACACTAAAAGTTATTTTCCTATTTGCACTCGCGTCCGGGGCCAGGGTTAGTGAGATTGTAGCCCTCTCGAGAGAGGCAGGTCGTGTTCAGTTCCTGGATGGGGGAGAACTGAACCTGTTTCCGGATCCTACGTTTCTCGCCAAGAATGAGTTACCCACCAACAGGTGGGGTCCCTGGAGAATCTGCCCTCTGAAAGAAGATGCATCTCTATGTCCAGTAGAATGCCTAAAGGTCTATCTTCATAGAACTTCAGACTTCAAGGGTGGTCAACTATTCAGGGGAGAAACATTAGGCTCAAATTTATCTCTGAATCAACTCAAAGCGAAAATCACATATTTTATTCGCAGAGCGGATCCTGACAGTACACCCGCAGGTCACGATCCGAGGAAAGTTGCCTCATCCTTAAATTTCTTTAATTGTATGGATTTTGAACATCTCCGTTCATACACTGGCTGGAAGTCTTCCAGAGTGTTCTTTCGCCACTATGCGAAGCAAGTAGAGGAACTAAAGAGATCTGTGGTAGCAGTGGGTCGCGTCGTTAACCCTACTGTTTAACTCTGCGAGGAACAGTGGTTTTAATTGGGACGATTAATTCCAGGGTGAGTGTGTAGTTACATACCGTACTACAAACTAAGTGAAGGCACTGAGTTGCCCATGTAGACTGTTCCATTTCCAAAGGTGAACCTAGCATAATTGCAGACATGTGTGCCGGGCGTTTCTAACGCTAATGTCATTGATTTGTAATACAGACTTTTATGACTTGGATACCTCGGTATCTTAAAAGTGGCATTTAATGTGTTTTCTTTCAGATAAACAGTTCTGTTTATTATCATACTTATGCTTAAAGTTTTGGGTTATCCTCTTCTTATATATATATATATAATTGTGGTTAACCTGTCTGTTTATTGTCTGTCTATGAACTTGTTCTTGAGAACCTTGCGTCTCCTTCACCTGTGTCAATTTATTGGTATAATTGAGCATTCATTCTATGTACCTTATCTGGGATAATTCTAATAGAATTGTTCCTTTATGCAAGCTATGTTGCATTGGTTTATGCTTTCCCTTAACGGGAGGACCCCATCCCATAAGGGGACGATGGCGGTTTTACTAGTTTCCTCCTATGCGGATATAAACCTTTGTCCAATACAAGTATTGTGCGGAGAACTGGTCGATATTTCATATTGACGCAGTGGTTCTTTACAAACTATGCTTTACTTAATATAGGGCGAGACCACTATATTAGCTTGCCTGGTATTCATACATAGGTATATGTACTCTTCGAGACTTTTCCAGAGTCTAGTAGGACTCTTCCCTGTAGGGGGCAGGAAGCTCTAACATGGTTTATAGTTAGTTGAAAAGATGTATAACGGTAACATCTTAGGTCTCTAGGTCTAGTCGACCGGGAAAAATTACATCCGGGGAGTACGGCACGTTCTGAGAATCCACAGATACAGTAATCCTCTGGTATACTTCCATCAGGACGACATGGCTTGAGCCCAAAAAACAGATTTTGAGCGAAGCGAAAAATCTATTTTTGGGTGAGATGGCCATGTCGTCCTGATGGACCCGCCCTTGCCTTTCTAAGAAAGGGCTGTAGGACTCCTCCCTACATAGAGTATCTGTAGCACCTCGTGTACGCTACAAGGAATACAGATGGCGCCAGGATTGGCGCCAGGCACGCTTACGAATCGGGAGATAGGGAGCCTTGGGAGCGGCTCCCCCTTTTTCTTTCCCGAATTCGTTTCTTGCCAACTGCCCCCTGCGAGACGAATCTCTGTTCGGGATGCAGATTGCCATGTGGCGTGTCAAGAATACGTCCTCTGATATGTCACGATATCCCTTTCACGAGGGATACTCGCTCCAGGAGTTAGAATTCTGGTACCTTAAGGTAAATTCTCTGGGAATATCGCCGTAGTTGTAATATACCCTAGGAAGCTACCCTATAGGAACTTCCATCAGGACGACATGGCCATCTCACCCAAAAATAGATTTTTCGCTTCGCTCAAAATCCGTTATATATATATATATATATATATATATATATATATATATATATATATATATATATATATATATATATATATATATATATATATATATATATATATATATTCCTAAGATATGTATTCTTTTCAAAATCATATTCGAATACAATCACCCAGAGACCTATTTCCTCCTCCACCATCGATCTTTGAATTACAGAATGATGTGAAATCAGTCTTGTCTCGACCTCAAGATCTTGATCCTTCTTACTGAGAATCGGAAATCCTTCAATCCTTCAATCCTCTGAGGGCGTCGGATTTGCCTTGGCCTCTTCAATCCTATTTTGAGATTTATAGCCCTTTTTTTTACCTTTCGTCCTTTATTTATGTTTATTTTTTTTTTAGTTTTCTTAAAAATTTTTACTATTCAAGATTGTCAACTTCTTAATATATTTTTTTTTTCATTCTATTTTTCTGCTCAGATATAAATTATCAATAAATTTATTAGATTCATAACATCACTAGTAATATTAAGATTATTTAATTGAGTTATTATAAGATTTTTATCTAATATTTTCAGTATTCTTTCATATTTCTTTTCTTAGAAAAATATAAATGTACATATAAGTCCTAATTTTATATTAAAAATATTATACCAAAATATCAATCCTATAAAAAAATGACTTGTATTATTTATCATTTTAGTCAGAACTTAATTATAATTAAAAATTTTCATTTTGTAATTCACAATAACCAATTTAAATTTTATATTTGTGTATTTAATGATTTATTAGCTTTCATTAGCAGTGAATATAGGTTGATAGTTTTATATGTGAAAAATAAAAGTTAGAATTTTTTTTATTACCATTATAGGTATTTAAATTCGAGGAGATGAATTTTGGAAAAGGGATAAAAAGTAATGATAGGAAAACTATTGAAATCATAAGAAAAATCTAAATCAATAGTAATCAAAAGTTTGCCAATTAATTTGCTCTTATGATACATACAAACCTTCGTCATTTAGTTTAGGAGATTTTGAGCGTTTATTTACTAGAGAGGATGCTGAGTGAGAAGCCCCTCTTCCTTTCAGCCTGTTATAACTCACTTTTCTTTCAACCGCTGTGACGTACGGACGTACTGCAGCTCTGGCCAAAACTGTTGGTTCTTTCTCTCTTTGATAAGTTTGGAAACAAGAACTTCGTGTTTGCCTGTGAAAGAGTGAACAACCGTTTCATGGCGAAGCAAATCGAAGATCTACATTTCCACTGCACTTCGTGTCTCAGTTATGTCTGGTCGCAGACATGCCCTTGTTGTTATGATTCAATAGTAGCCTCCAGCGTACTGGTGGGAGTATGCCCTGAAATTGTAGAAGCGAGCTAGATGCTCGTCGTAATCAGACTGGGAAACTTGCTTATGTCACTGGATCTGTCCCAGGGGAGTGTAATTATTGATGAACAGTGTTCCCCTGGTACCTGGGGTGACCAAATTATCTAATCAATGCCAGTGCTACCCACTCCTTCCTCTAACACTAATCCCCCCCCCCTCCCCCGCCAACCCATGTCAAGGCCGTCTCGTTTTGCCCAGGTGTCCTGGGTGTGTTTTCAACTTGTAGCCTTTGGAGAAATATAAGAACCTTGTGCTGTCTGGGAGGCAGGCGGACACCTGGCCCACTAGACAGTAGTCTAGCCGGGTCATGAAGAAGTAGAGAGGCTGTAGTCTATCACTTCTCATATCAGGTTATTCCTGAGGTGATGTCTGAGGTGCCATCTTAAAATGATCTGAAATCTCAGGTCTGAGTGTACGAGACTTTTCACTTGCGCTGGCAGGTCCAAAAAAAGATGTGGCAAGGAACAGGGTATCTTTCTTGCTCATGAGATCATCTGTAGAGATGAGGAGTCAGCCAGGACCAGGGCTTACGAGTTCCGTGCTATGGCATCCACACTCGCTATATAAATAAACCTGTCGGTGTGCCAAGTGTTGAAGGCAGGTGTCTGGAAGTGGCAGGAAAACTTCAAGGCCTTTTACTTGCGAGAGTGTACTCACAAGTCCCCAGACACCTTTATGCTGTGACTCATGTTGGCAGCTCAAGCATCTGCGTAACCAGCCCACCTCTCATATGGGACAAGAATACATCTCGAATATAATAATGTTTGACATAAGTATTGAATGTAAGTTGGTATAGTTAGCTGTTATATTTTATTGCTCTACCTATATCTTGGGGTCAGCAGTCGAAATGTTACAAGCTGGTCGGACCAGGTGCTGGTAAGTTACACATTAAACCACAAATCTTTGCAACTTGAGAAGTATATCTCCCCATCCCTATGAGAGCTGGGATATGGTGAATCTAATACCAACTCATTATTAATATACTTAATATTAGATTTTAACCGAAGTTCCCTTTGGTGTGGTACGGATTCTCTATACAAGATAGGGTACAATTCATTATACTTCCCAGTACCTATCAGTTTATCATACTTATGATAGACAGAGAGGAGGTGACAGTGTCCTGCTTAGCTGCGTACAGATCAAGTCTTGAACTCTTCCAGGAAAGTTGGAGAAGTTTCCAGTTTGTGGCTCCCAGGGGACTTCCAACCCTCCAAGAAGTGAGTCTCCCTAATTAAAGAACTCCGGTTTGCAATGGTAATATAAATAAAAATTACTTTTGAAATTGGTTATATTAATCATAAACGAAATTCCACTGAATTTTTATTCTTAGAATGACAGTAATACATCAAAGAGGTTAGAGTACAGTAATCTCTCTCTCTCTCTCTCTCTCTCTCTCTCTCTCTCTCTCTCTCTCTCTCTCTCTCTCCAAATAAATTTATCTGTACCACATATAAGTTTAGTATATAAGTACTCCTCCTCCTCATCATCATCATCATCACCTCTGTCTAGAATTTACCACTCACTTCGTCCATTTCTATTTTACTTCTCCATAATCCCTTATAAATAAAAAATATCTCAAGTCTTTACTGATAATCGCAAAGGGATTAGTTTCAATTCTGTGAAACGGAAAAAAGAAAAAGACCTCTTGAATGAGGAAAGTTAAATCAAAGATCATTTAAATAAGGAGCTCTCTCTCTCTCTCTCTCTCTCTCTCTCTCTCTCTCTCCTTTTTGCTAATCACTCCAGAGTTTCCCGCCTTCAAACTTTGTCTTCTCTCTCTCTCTCTCTCTCTCTCTCTCTCTCTCTCTCTCTCTCTCTCTCGCACTTGTGTCAAGAGTAATTAAACAAGAATTCTTCCCAAAAGAAAACTTTGGTGAAGTTATTCGCTGAAAGAAATCTGTCGAACGCGATTCTTCAAAAGATTTAATTGCTTGAGAAGGATTTCACGGATTTACCAGGATTGAGCTACAGAAATGTCTGGATTATTTTCTTTCCTATTAGCTTATGAAATCCATAAAAGAGGATTTGGGATTACATCCCTTTTCTCTTGATTTAGAAAGAGGATTTGAAACTACTTTTATTATAAAAAATTGTATTTCAACTGCTCTCTTTTAAGCTCAGATATGATTGATTGAAAAATTATTTTGAATTAATATTATGATTGCGAAAGCAGGTCAAATTAGACTGAAAGCTTTATTGCCAGAATTTTTTTATATAATATTTTCGTATACTAGTTTTTCAATCAATTAATTAATTAATTAATTATATTTGAAATGAAAAGCTTTATAAAAACATATTTTGATACAATTTTACATTGTAATCTATTTCAATTTTTATTTTAAAATCCTAATAATTATTCAAATTATCCTTCAATATTGGTAAAGGCTCATTTCTCATTATTGGATATCTATGATTTATAAGATTAATTATTGATTATTATATTTATATCATTTTAATTCGTTGTTAATTTTATAGGTTTTTTTTTCACAATAACAACTAAATGTTTCCTCACCTCCCCTTACGACACTTCTACCTTCCCTCACACGCCCCTCACCGTCCCCCCCAATTCCTCAACTCCCATAATTTCTTCACTTTTTCTTCCCATCTCCTTTCTCCCAACTCCTTTTTTCTTCACTTCTTTACCTGCTTTTGTTTCTCCCCTATTCCTACTTTCCTCACCCCACCTTTCCCCACGCCTCAGATTCCCTCACATCAGTCTCTCCTCACTCTCTATTTTACAGACACCTCTTCTCTTGTTTCCTCTCTTCCTTAACGTCTGTTTCCCCCCCCCCCCCCTCTCTCTCTCTCTCTCTCTCTCTCTCTCTCTCTCTCTCTCTCTCTCCCTGACCCAACTAGAGAACCTGACACATGTTCACTGTATCAACAAACCAATCAACAAATTAAAAGGCCTCTGTTTTAGATTAGGATGAGAGTAGAATAGGTCTATGGGACTTATCTATATAAAAGAGAGAGAGAGAGAGAGAGAGAGAGAGAGAGAGAGAGAGAGAGATAGTATTGCTTTCAAAGTATAATTATTCATTTAAAAGTTTCACACTCTCTGGTCATGCTCTCTCTCTCTCTCTCTCTCTCTCTCTCTCTCTCTCTCTTTATATATATATATATATATATATATATATAAATATATATATATATATATATATATATATAAATATATATATATATATATATATATATTTATATATATATATATATATATATATATATTTATATATATATATATATATATATATATTTATTTATATATATATATATATACACGGTATATATATATATATATATATACATATATATATATATATATATATATGTATATATATATATATATATAGAGAGAGAGAGAGAGAGAGAGAGAGAGAGAGAGAGAGAGAATGGGTGGACAGTGTGAAACTTTTAAAATAATATTTATACGTTGAAAGCAATACTCTCTCTCTCTCTCTCTCTCTCTCTCTCTCTCTCTCTCTCTCACTCTCTGTATATATATATATATATATATATACATACATATATATTCCATTCCCAATAATGTACCTATAAAATTCCTATACCATACACATTTTATCATTATTAGAATTTTGAAATTCTGCCCCAAAACTTATCTTTGCTATAAATCTAAGTTATCCAATCGGTCCATTAAAGCCATTTGGCATTTCGTATTGCTTACAATTTCGAATAATTTATATTAAAAATAAAACTCTTCTCGAAAAGCGTAAAACGAACTATTAGTAATTTGTAGTTTCAGGTTTTGGAATGATATCATTTCTATTAATATTCAGATTCCAAAATGCGAGATAAAATTGCATGAAAGAAATTGAAAAATAATCTTACATTTGGATGAAGATTTCAAAAACAAGAGAATGGAATAATAATTGAGAAAGGGAATATTATGTTTTTCTCTTGTGGATGGAAATTTACTAAAAGCAATACAAAATAGATCCTTATTAACTCTGGGTTTTGTGATATGGAATAATATTCAATGTTGCAATTGCAAATAATAGTTAAGATATTATGTTGAATGTTGAAATGTTGAAAGATTGTTTGGATGTTCAGATATTAGTTTTTTTTTTTATAGATGTTAAGCAAGCAATTAGTTTGAAGCTTATGTGAATATAAAACAGTGACCTGAAATATTCAATAGAAATCTGGGATCATTAAAAATCAAGAATATCTATTTGTGTGTCTACAATGTTATTTAGAAAGATATGGATATACGTACGAACACAGTGTACCTCTAGAGGTACCCTCCTCGCACCAGGGTATGACTACACCCTCAACTACTTTTAGCTGGGGAGAGAGGAGAGATTAACTGAATATACGTCTGTCCATGCCGCTGAACGTGACCTGAAAAATATAT
>NC_090758.1:2918342-2933342 GCF_036898095.1 Palaemon carinicauda
CAGCATCCTCTCTAGTAAAGACAACGCTCAAAATCTCCTAAACTAAATGACGAGGGTTTGTATGTATCATAAGAGCAAATTATTTGGCCAACTTTTGATTCCTGTTGATTTAGATTTTTCTTATGATTTCAATAGTTTTCCTGTCATTACTTTTTATCCCTTTTCCAAAATTCGTCTCCTCGAATTTAAATACCTATAATGGTAATAAAAATATATTTTAACTTTTATTTTTCACATATAAAACTATCAACCTATATTCACTGCTAATGAAAGCTGATAAATCATTAAATACACATATATAAAATTTAAATTGGTTATTGTGAATTACAAAATGAAAAATTTTACTTATAATTAAGTTCTGACTAAAATGATAAAAAATGCAAGTCATTTTTTTAAAGGATTGATATTTTGGTATAATATCTTTAATATGAAATTATGACTTTTATGTACATTTATATTTTTCTAAGAAAAGAAATATGAAAGAATACAAAAAATATAAGATGAAAATCTTATGATAACTCAATTAAATAATCTTAATATTGCCAATGACGTTATGAATCGAATAAATTTATTGATAATTTTTATCTGAGCAGAAAAATAGAATGAAAAAAAATATATATTAAGAAGTTGACAATCTTGAATAGTAAAAATTTTCATAGAAAACTAAAAAAAGAATACATAAATAAAGGATAAAACGTAAAAAAAAGGGCTGTAAATCTCAAAATAGGATTAAAGAGGCCAAGGCAAATCCGACGCCCTCAGAGGATTGAAGGATTGAAGGATTTTCGATTCCCAGTAAGAAGGATCAAGATCTTGAGGTCGAGACAAGACTGATTTCACATCATTTTGTAATTCACAGATCGATGGTGGAGGAGGAAATAGGTCTCTGGGTGATTGTATTCGAATATGATTTGGAGAAGAATACATATCTTAGGAATATATATATAATTATATATATATATATATATATATATATGTATATATATACGTATATATATATATATATATATATGGATTGATAGATATAGATATAGATATAGATATATATATATATATATATATACATATATATATATATATATATATATGGATTGATAGATATAGATATATATATATATATATATATAAATATATATATATATATATATATATGTATATGGATCTCGTGGCATGGTTGGAAGTGACCTGGGCTTTCATTAAAAGGGGCTAGCGTTCGAACCTAAGTAGAAATTTAATTATATATGTATATGTATGTATGTATGAATGTATATATACATATATATATATATATATATATGGATTGATAGATATAGATATATATATATATATATATATACATATATATATATATATGGATTGATAGATATAAATATAGATATATATATATATATATATATAAATATATATATAAGTATATATATATATATATATATAAGTATATATATATATATATATATGTATATATATATATATATATATGTATATGGATCTCGTGGCATGGTTGGAAGTGACCTGGGCTTTCATTAGAAGGGGCTAGCGTTCGAACCTAAGTAGAAATTTAATTATATATATATATGTATGTATGTATGAATGTATATATACATATATATATATATATATATATAGCCTATATATATATATATATATATATTCATATATATTTATATATATATATATAAATATATATATATATATATTCATATATATTTATATATATATATATGTATATATATATATTCATATATATTTATATATATAATATATATATACATATGATATATATATATATATATATATATTCATATATATTTGTATATATATATATATATATATATTTATATATATATATATATATATATGTATATATATATATATATATATATATGTATATATATATATATATATATGTATATATATATATAGATATATATATATATATATATATAAATATATATATATATATAAATATATATATATATATATATATATATAAATATATATATATATATATATATCTATAAATATATATATATATATATATATATAAATATATATATATATATATATATACATATATATATAAATATATATATATATATATATATATATAAATATAAATATATAAATATAAATATATAAATATATAAATATAAATATATAAATGAATATATATAAATATATATGAATATATATATATATATATATATATATATTTATATACATATATATATATATATATATATATAGATGATAGATGGGTTCCCCTTGGGAATCGCAATTTAAGTAGGAATAAAATAGTCAATGCTGCTATCATCTTCTTTATTCGGGTGCTTTCGACATAACTTATGTCATCTTCAGCCTATCTGCAATAATCATATGTAAAATTAATAAAATTAATAAAATCATCCTAAGTACATAGTTAGGAAGATACACTTTCATGAACTGATCAACTAGCTCTAAAATCAACCAATCAAGGAACATAAAACCTTAAAAAAGACTTATTACACGCAACTATATAACTATATAAAATACTCAATAACTAATATACCTAGTCACCCGCAGGAAATGATGACCACCCATCCAGACCAGCAACCCACAGACCAAACGGATCAATGGGTCACCGGCAACTGAACAGGTAAGCCCTCATTCAAGCTGGGTTTTTTCTTAAAAATGTATAAAGACTCCAAGATTCTCAGCTGGCTGACGCTACTATGTCTGTCCGTAATTTTGAAATTTTCCTTAGAAATGGCATGACCAGATTTAAAAGCGTGGTCATATAAAGCTGAAATTGGTTTCTTACCTAACGGTATATTGGTTCGTACCGATCTCCCCATGTGCTCCGAAATCTTACACTGAAGCTGTCTAGATGTGCTTCCATTGTAACATTCATTACAGAGTGCACATTAAAAAGTGCATATGACACCGGAACACGAGGGAGTAGGTAGACTCTCCTTATATTTAAAAAGTGAGCCAACTGAGAACTTGTTAGTAAAAATTAGTTTTAAATCTATATGGGGATAACATTTCCCCACAACACTCATAACCTCTGTTCTTAGTCTCTCTGAAACATAACCATAGTACAGAAAGGAGACATATAACTTTTCCTTACTGACTGTTTGAATTGTTATCTAAAAACTTCTTGACTTGATTATAATAGAGGTTCAGAGGGAAGCCATTGGTTATAAAAAATGATTTTAGAAAATTTTCTTCCTCATGAAACCCCAGATAAGTCTAACATACATGATAACATCTATATAACAGTGTTTTCATCGAATTAATTTTATAGATTTTTGGTTCTGAGCTTAAAAAATGAGTGCTTAGTCCTGTAAAAGTGTTTTTTCGAAATACTGAGGTCACAAAGGTATTATGTTTCCGAGAGACCAAGACATCGAGAAAAGGCAAAGTATCATCCTGTTAATTTTCCTTCGTAAATCTTATGTTACGATGCTTTGTATTCAAATAATCTAAAAACTGGCTTATGTGATCTAAGTTTTTGAAAAGTAAAAATGTATCGTCTACATATCGACGGTACAAAAAAGGCAAATAAGATATCTTTTTTAATTTCTTATGTAACTCTCTCTCTCTCTCTCTCTCTCTCTCTCTCTCTCTCTCTCTCTCTCTCGTCAAAAAATATTTCGTTTCCTAAATCTCTGACGGTAAACCCATTCTCAAGAGGTTAGTGTTATAGCAGATTGGATACGCAGAATTCTGGAAAGTTGAAAGTGTAAAAATGTATTGAATTAAAGTACTGTTACTACCAAGATTACTATCAATGTTTCTGCTCTTGATACTTGTACTAATACTAGGATAGTATTAACACTTTCTCACCGCCTCATTATACAATATTACTTATGAAAACTATCGAGTTTCAATTGGTCCTACAAAAAAAAGAGAGATAGTTTTGCATTACTCATTTCCAATTGTCCAGTATTTTTTAGTCTTTTCCTTTGTATATTCTTCAATTAATGTTAAAAGAAGTCTTACAGTTAACTTAGAAACTAAACAAACAGTCTAGTTTATGAGCAAAATAAAAGTGAAATATAATTTCCATCTGAAACTCCTTAGACAATTAAATCTTACAATAGTTTTTATGAAGCTGGAAAGCTAAACGAATTAGAACTAGCTCTGAAAAAACTAAAATAAAGCAGATGGATTTTCTCTGCTCTCTGCTTACTGTCAAAACACGTCAGCAGAAGGGGCTGCCCTTTCCTTTGTATGTGAATGAGAGAGTAATCTGGTTTAGGTAAAGGAGGTATTGTTATGTGTACGCTACAGATACGGAACTCAGGCATGTCTCGTAATTCATGTTCCCGAGTTGTATGAAAACAGGTTCCTTTTATGGTCAACTGTTAATTTTTAACATTATTATAAACTCACTGTAAGATAGATCGTAGAGGAGTTTATTAATTCTTGTAGAGTACCGGACTTTATGTAGCCAATTGTACTAACGAAGATTTTTTAAATGATATTGAAAAGGCAGCATGGCTTTACCAGTATTGAAGCTATATATAGTCCAGTAGAAATAAGATGCAAACATAAAGGAAACGGATTTTCTCAGACGTAAAGAAAACGGATTTATGTTAAGGAAAAAAAAAATACCTCGAAAGTTTCATTATTAGGAAGAGCTTATCGCATAAGCCAAACAAAACAATTTGTTAAGACTTAGGGGAAATAATTAGTTTATTGTTTTTAGAAGATCAACTAACTCATGAACCACCTCATTAAGAAGACAGAGTTTCATTTGTTTTCCTGAAACGAAAACAAGTATAAACTCTCTCCGGCACTGGATCATGAATATGAAAAACTTAACTCTCAAAGAGCCAAGTTAAGGAAGGAGTTCGATCTTCCTCGGGAAGGATCAGTGAGTGTCGAGGATTCTTTAGGTCTTCAGAGTCGAAAGTTTGTGAATTCTTCTTCCTTCGATTTTCTTGAGAACTTTTGGAGGTTCCAAGATAAGAATTTTATCAATATAATTTTTATATCATGTTTTTACTGTACATTTCATGTAAAATTATAATAAAGATTTATAGGAATATCTTTGATTCCGTTCAAGTTATAATATCAGCCTAAAAATTTGGGGAACAACATATATATTATCTAATAGATAAATTTACAAACATTCACATACACACACACCCATATTTACACAAATATGTATATACATACAAAAACACTACCATCTATACATACATATATTAACATACTCATATATCCATAAAAAGATGTTAGCATATACACGTAACTGTATATGTATGTATTTATACATAATCAGATATTCATATAAATGTATGTATGTAAATATGTATATATGTATGTATACACACAGACGAGCCGACAAAATACCAATTGTTCTTGAGAGAGAGAGAGAGAGAGAGAAGAGAGAGAGAGAGAGAGAGAGAGAGAGAGAATCTTAGCACTGGGAGTAAGGTCATTTATTTATGTGTCATCACTAATTCAGCAAAGTTCGACCTAAAGTAGTCCTGTCATTAGGTCCAATATCCTTATCCCTTCCACCTTTAAAGAGAAAATCTTCGTAGGATATATTTTAATGTTTTATATTATGAAGTTTATAGAATAAATCTCCGTATTTTACTAACTCATCAATAAATACTTTATTAATAAATAATTTATATGCTATGTCATGTACTTGTAATATAGAGATGTTCAGTGGAATAAACATTTAAATAAAGAACAACGTCCGTAATTATATGAACAAATGATTATTATAAGAAATTATTTGATTTGAATAAAAGCTTACGAATTAACCTTTTTTTTCAAACTGAAACTGAGCAAATCTTTATGCAAAATGTCTTTTAGAAATTTTACTTAAAATCTTCGTTTGTCATTTATATTTTAAATTGGAATACATGCTTTCTCAAACGTAATGGCTCAACCTATGCACACATACATATATCTTTTTACATATATATATTTTTATATATGTATGGAAAAGGCTCGACACCTATTAATCACTCCATACAATAACCAGCATTCCTTTTTTGCTTGAAACTCTTCGCGAGGGAGCTTGAGAATAACATTTCCCTACATTTGACCTTTGGAACTCCTCTTAGACCTCAAATTTAATAATAACTTGAGTGCGAGATGATTAATTTATGCTTAAATAGTGAAGTAAGTCTCTCTCTCTCTCTCAACTCTCTGCTTTCACTCCTATTTTCTAGTTTTATATATATCTTTATTATTATTTTCCCTTTTTAAGCCCTTATCATCCTGTTTTTCCAACTAGTGTTCTATCATAGCTATTGATAATGAAAAGTGTTAGATTAAGCTTTCCTTTTTACCCGTTTCCATCCCTTTCATACAGAATGACTCACAATTATTGTCAGTAATTGCAGTAATAGATATTTTCTTCAAGATTAATGTCACTGAGGCGGCCATTACTTTTAACAAAACTTGTTTTAAAGAGAGTCTGCTTCAGAAATATATTAAACGAATAGATATTATAACCCTTTATACATGATCAATCTTATCCCTCAGCCATTACGAAAGTTGTGAAATTTTGTCTACTTAAAATAATAGGGATGAAAGAATTTCTATATGTCTGGACGACCGAGCTCAGATGTATTGACTGGGGTATGGACAATGCTAGGCGTAGGGACCAAAGAGTTCGTTTAGAAGAGGAAAAGCTTGCTGCTACAGTAGGAAGTTTCATATATAAAGATAATGAGGCATCCGGAGACCTTAAATCTTAAGGTAAACTACAGATAACTAGACACGTGGAGAGTGAACAACAATCCATAAAATTGACTTCTGGTGTATATCACAAAGACTATTCCTGATAATCGAAGTTACAAAAAAAAAAAAAAATGTGGGTTAAAGTAATTTTATTATACAAACTATTTTCGGAACAGACCATTAACCCACAATAAGAACTAACTGCTCTACAAGAGACTATTTCTTTAATAGATACCAGAGCCATAAATATTTAACGAACACTTTTCAGTTTTAGTAAAGGCCAAAAACAATAGTAATCGGTTATATTGCTAATTAAAAATGATTTAGGAGCCTACACAAACATCACAAAAGTTATCGAAAGACTACTTACATAAATTCCAGGTATGTTTAAAATTTCTATGGAAATTAGAAGTTATTTATAAGTGAATAAACAAGATTCCTATTTAGTAGGTTACAAGTTTAGAGATTGAAAAATTGCATACAAGTGGAAAAATATAAAGCCATAAGTTACATTTGAAACCAATTACCGAAATTTATAGCATTTTTAAGAAAGAAAAGCCAGAATATTAAATTAGATAAGAAATTCAAATAAAAAACTAAATAACCCAGATTCATATCAAGAGGCTCTAAAACTCAAATTTAATATTTAAAATTTTACTAATACAATATTCTAAAAGTGCCAACAGCTATAGTATTTATAAAAGCACACTCTCATTTAAAAAGTCATAAAATGTGAATTATTTAAACTGATAAAATTCAAAATAGATGCTTAAATAACCATGACTTAATAGATAATTTTCCTTCAATTACCGAAATAAAATAAATTATAAAATTAAAAAAATTTAAAAAAAAAATAATTAAAAATTCTATAGACCTAAAGAGATATATTTACAAAAAGGTCTAAATTAGAAACAAAACCGAAAGTATTCATAGTTTTTACCTTGACTGGAAACACTGCTTAAATTCAAAGTCCCAAAGGACTTCCACACCGGAAAGGCAAAGAACTGGATTAGTAGATTGCCAAACTCTCCAGAAACCTGCATAGTTGGTCTGCAAGAGACCAACCATGCAAGCCATTGGGGAGCCCCTACCCCCCACCACACCAGGGGCACCGCCCCTGGCGGGGAGGAGGGTTATTGGATATACAGTTAATTTCAAAATAATTCAGGAACATTAACTTAACTTTGATTATTTGTTGGGTTGAACGAATTTCTTGATTGATGACTTTCAGTATATCTTGAGAATTCTTCAATGAAGACATATCTTTAATTTCTTGTAACATTAATCTTGAGTTTTTGCTGAATAAGATTCGTGGTAGAGAAGTAAAGACAAAATGGAATTCCAGGAAGTTCCTGGAAAAATGATTTAGTATTAAGACAATCCAAAAACAAGAAAATATAGTACAGTAATAGTAGATTAGGGACTACTGGACTACACGCTCTTTATATTAACAGGTCCTTGTTATTTTAGTTGCTAACCCAAGGTAAGACATCAAAATCATAAATCTTAAAAAAATATATTGAATGACCTAAAATGGCTATGAATAAAACAAAATACCAAAAACAATATCATAGAAATTAATATTAACAAGAGTCCTTGTTAGTTAGAATATTTCGGTACTTGAACAAAGATTAAAAGTATGAAAGTAGAAGTTATCAATATAGAATATCTTTAACACGGATTAGCCATTTTCAATAAAAATTGCACATTTTAATGAATTAGCTAAATTATTAGTCTACTTAAGTTTCTTAGGAACTATACTTCATACAATAATTTTAACTGGAAATTAGTCAAATTAGATTATCAAAAGCATTCTAAAATATTTAACGTTATAGTAATGAACTATGTAGAATTAATAATGAATATCATAAGTCTAATAAAAACTATATTGCAATCCTAACTTTTTACAAGTAATAAATAAAATTCACAAAAATCACTGCCAAGAGAGCTTTCCATCAACAGGTCACTGAAGTACACCATCAAGAGAAGTAACACGTAATTTCTATTTCTGGAGAAAGTCTCTTCGATCAAGATTCCTACAATTCTCCAAGACACACTGTAATACTCTAGGCAAAACCATATTCCACTGCTGATTTGGTAAAACCCATCTCCAGTTTGTATGAACCAGGAAAAAGCTAGAATGAAGTTATGTAAAACATAGCACAAGAAGTAGAGAAAATCTATTATATACACAAAAAGTAAATAAAGTATATAACGTTCAAGTCATGTGCGAATTATACGAGACAAGGAAATGAAGTATAAAGTTCAAAACCACGTAGAAATTATACGAAACAAGCTAAATATGTCAATGAAAATAAAACCAATGTCACCTTTGTAAAGATCTCACCAGGACACCCACTGCTACCAGACCGGGGATGCTTTTGGTGGGCAACGATTTGTAATCTAGCGAAGTCAATTGTGATGACGTCACCAATGGAGGAAGGCGTGTTTTGGGAAACTACTGTCAAACTATTTTCCAAAGTAAACAACCAAATTAACTATCAAACTATTAGATGATATTCATAGGAAGGAATAGATGAATCAGTAGGGAACATAACCGGATAATCGTATCTTTATATCGTATTTCGAATGTAGTTTTAATCACGTTGTGTAATTAACTTAGTATCTAACAATCAAAGCTTAATCCAGTATTTGAGAAACGAAATAGTCTTTTATCTTTATATAAAGCGGAAAATAATTAACTAAATTAACTAACACTACGCAAATATTGTTGCAATATTTAATTGAGATTTGTAAGCACACAGATATGTTTAACAATTATATATATATATATATATATATATGTCTGTGTATATATATATAAATATGTATATGTATATGTATATATGTATATATATATATATATATATTTATACATACATGTATATATATATATATATATATATGTATATATATATATATATATATGCATATATATATTCATACAGTATATATAAATATATATATATATATATATATGCATATATATATATATATATATGTATATATGTATATATATATATATATATATGTATACATACCTACAGTATATAAATATAAATATATATATATACATATATATATACATATATATATATATATTTATATATATATATATATATATATATGTACATATACATATATATATATATATATATACATACCTACAGTATATAAATATATATATATATATATATATATAAATATATATATATATATATCTTATACAATAATGAAAAAAAAATATACTTTAAATATGAGATTGGTCTAAAGTAATATAAATCAAACGACCAATACCACAATATCCAGTGAATCACCAAATCACGAACAAGCCCATATTATTCAGTGTATGAACGCATGTACGCACAAACACTTTCCCTTCTCAGACATCACCACAACAAAGAAATCCCATTCAAACCCAATTTGAAGGTCAGGTCATGACCCCTTCCATGCTGACCCTCTCTGCAAGGTCATTATGCAAATCATCAGGATCTATTGCTGAGTTCCCTGCGGTTCTAAGTGTTGTTGGAGGTTAAATTTGGTTCTTGAAGATTATCTTTCAGTATTTTGAAGTTTGGGATTCAGTATCAAAATGGATATTTCTTTTATCTTTTTTTGTGTATGGATGAATAATGAATAGACATTCATTCTTTTGTAAATGGTTTGTTTGTTGGTTTAATCATTTAATTATGTTTAATGAAGATAAGCATTCATCTGTAAGGATAGTTAAGTACTGATAGCTAATTCGTAGGGTTTTCTTATTTATATATTCATATATATTCATATATTGATATATATCTAAATATTTATATATATCTATATATTTACGCATTGGTAGCTAATGGAGGATTATTCAAACAAAAATCACTTTTATCTTTAATATTCATATAATTATGTTTCGAGAGTATTTTATTGAGGTATTTTTTTCTTATATAGAATAGTAATTTTCATATCAGGAAATATGATAATAAAATTAGAATTATGGTAAATGTTGCTAAATTATTTTATTGCTTGAAATGTGGAGGAGAATTTAGTAGACCAGTTTAGCATGAGAAACTATATTGAGAAAATTAACAGGTATAATGCATAAAACAAAATACTGTATTTTTAGTAATATAATGAACAATATCTATATATTTTAATTGATAAGTTTAGGAGAAGAGGCATTACATACACTTAATTATCTATTTTGAAAATCATTCCAAGATTACTTTTCTAATTTACAAAAAAAAAAAAAAAAAATAATATAATAATGAAGATATATTAAGAGTTTATTTATTACCAAGATGATTACCGCCCCCCCCTCTCTCTCTCTCTCTCTCTCTCTCTCTCTCTCTCTCTCTGTCCTATTGTCACCAGACTCCCCATTATAATTTAAACCTCCCCCCCCCTTTTTTTACTCCCTCCAATACATTATTGAATCTGCATTTAAAATGACTATCATCCTTTCACACTCCCTTCACCCGAATCGAGGGCAATAACCACTCACCATAAATAAACCTCTCCCAAGACATCCATTTAACAGGGAAGGGGGTGTTATCCCTCCCCATAATCCCCCTAAATCCATTACAGGTCCATTAATCTTGATGGTTGAAGCCTCACGAAGGAGAATGGCTTTTGTCCTTCATAACAAATGAACCTGTTTATACCACCACCATGTTACTGACCCTGGTCTTTGCAACGCCAGATCATTTACACTCAATCAATTCCACGAGCAATTACCTATTGGGGACCTTGGAATGCTCTGTGACCCTGGAGTTTGTGACGATATGTCTACACTCAAATATTTCTATCAATGCTATTTCCTATCTGTTGCTTAGTGATTATTAAATTATGGTTTTCCATTTAGCTTCGATGCTTGGCATGTAAATAAAAAAATAATTTTAATAAAAAAAAAATATTTAGGAAAAGAATGACGTTACATCTTTATATGACGTCATAGGCATTATATTTGAGGAGGCAATTTTTTATTGAAAAATAATGGTAATCCCAAAAGGAAAATCAGGTTGATAAAGAAATGGACAACATATGCCTTTAAGGACACCGAAGAAAGAACATGATTGTTGTTAAACACACTGCTACTTAATTGACCTACTCATGGGTTGCTAATCTCTCTCTCTCTCTCTCTCTCTCTCTCTCTCTCTCTCTCTCACACACACACACAAACACACACAATATATTATATTTTTTCTCAAATGCATGATTATTTTCAATCTCTCTGTAACAATGAGTTATATCCCGTGTCTAGTATGCAACATCTCTCTCTCTCTCTCTCTCTCTCTCTCTCTCTCTCTCTCTCTCTCTTTTGTCCACCCCAGTTAACAAGGCCGGTCATTGAACCCATCTTAAATTTCCTTTTTGTTCGGAAATGGTCAATTTAACTCTACATTTGATATCAATAGTTGGTAGAGTTATCACTTGGTGAATCCAGAGAGAGAGAGAGAGAGAGAGAGAGAGAGAGAGAGAGAGAGAGAGAGAGAGAAATAAATAAATAAATAAAAAACTAGGGAAAAACATTTGCTAATAAAAAAATGCTCTATCAGTAAAACGTAACTCCATTAAAAACTTGCTCAAAATCTCCGAGAGAGAAACTTTGCAAATGAGTTTAAATGTATTTCCAAAGGTCTGACCTGAACTATCCATTAACCTATTTTCTTTGCATTCTATTTTTCTTTTTGGGAAGATGTCTGTATTAGATTAAATTTAATATATTTCTTAAAATTAAGTCCTCTTTTTATTATTTGAATGGCTACGAAAGAGTATATATATATATATATATATATATATATATACAAATAAAATACTCATACACATATAAATAGAACAAAGAATTATCCACAATAAGAAATAAGAAAACTAACATGAAATCCAAACCAGTGATCGCAAGCGCAAGCTCGCAGAAAACCATACGCTTCCTGATTAGTGTAAAAAAAAGGTTCTATTTCTATTCTTTGAGAGTCAGCATTTCTCCTCCACATGCCAGCTAAACTCTCTTGCAACCTCAAGGATAATCTCCTAAAATCTTTGCTACACCCCCATCCAAATATACATCCCCCGTAAATTAGGACACGCCCCTCTGACCCTCCCCCACCCCCGGGAGAAGTCATTAACGACCCTGAGCAAATGAGGTGATTAGAATGAGACTTAGGTCACGTTTGGAGCGTTGAAAATTAATGACCTTGGAGAAAGTTCCTTTGGGATTTGTGGTTTCTATTTATTAAGGAAGTTTCTAGTTTTAGAGGAGAAAAAAGAATATTGTTATTTTCATTATTATTTTTTTTTATTTAGAATGTTGCTCGGTTTCATGATTTTCTTTTCTTTTAATAAGGTAATTTGATGTTGTCTTGCAGTGATTTCTTAACGGCAGTATATATATATATATATGTATATATATATATATATATATATATATATTCATGAATGTAATACATTTATTCTTATATTTACGTAGTTATCAGAGAGAGAGAGAGAGAGAGAGAGAGAGAGAGAGAGAGAGAGAGAGCACAAAATTAAATAACGACTCTTTCCTGTCTTTTAAATAGTCAAAAGTTAAAAGGAAAAGAGATTTATTAAACCTTAAAAAGTTTAGTGGAGGAAAATAGATACAATTTTTACCTTTCTCTTTGAAAGAACAGACTTGTATTTATGCAGGGACACGATCTCATACAAAATGAAACATGAAGTTGTTACTATCTGGACGTAAAAAGGAATATCCATTTACTCTCTCTCTCTCTCTCTCTCTCTCTCTCTCTCTCTCTCTCTCTCTAATCATTACCAACTTTTTGACCCCTGTTGTCTGTAGCTATTTTTTTATACTACTACTACTATTATTACTACTACTACTACTACTACTACTACTACTACTACTACTACTACTACTACTACTACTACTAATAATAATAATAATAATGATAATAACAAAAATAATAATAATAATAATAACAATAGTGATAATGGCAAAGATAATTATAATAGTATGCAGTATAACAAGACATATGCTCTTTATTGTATAAGGGAGAAACATAGAATAGAATTTAAAATTTCACATATAAAGAGAGAGAGAGAGAGAGAGAGAGAGAGAGAGAGAGAGAGAGAGAGAGAGAGAGAAATATTATGTCAAAAAACTACACAATAGAGGACAGTGAACAAAGGAAAAAGGAAAAATAGAGAAGTTAATCAAAGCAATGAATTATGCACCATGTGGAAATTCTTAATTAAACTCGACTCAATGAAATCTAAGAAGATATATTTAAAGGTTACGAAAAGGGAAGAAAAGAACAATGATAATTGCGAGAAAGGGAAATAGGGGGAATTAGATATAAGGGGGAAGTGGAGGAAGGGATAGGAGAAAAAACTGTTTTTGAATTTATTCTTCTAAAATTAAATGTGATTAGAATTATTGCTACGGTTTAAAAGAGACTTAAATTTCACTTCTAGGAGGACACTCCAAGATCAAACCATTGTTTTCTAGTCTCGGGATGTGCCATAGCCTTAGAACCATGGTCGTCCACTGTCTTGAATTAGAGTTCTCTTGCTTGGGGGTACACTTGGGCACTATCTTAATCTTACTTCTATAGTTTTACGGTTTATATATAAAAGATCTTTTTTAACGTTTTTGCCGTTCTTTAAAATACCGTATTTTCGTTGTTCATTACTTTTTTTTTGTAGTTGATTTTTGCCTAATTTCCTTTCCTCACTGGTATATTTTTCCCTGTTAGAGCCCTTCGGCTTAAAGCATCCTGCTTTTCCAACTATATTTTAAGCTTAGCTACTGATAATAATAATAATAATAATAATAATAATAATAATAATAATCTGACCTTAGTCACTCCTTCACCCCTCGATAGTTAGACGCTTAAAAGGGTCATCTGAAATCAGTCACCCCTTAATACCTTACCAGTCAGCCACTTAAAAGAGTCAGCTGACATTAGTCACTCCTTCACCTCTCACCAGTCAAACACCCAAAAGGGTCATCTGACATCAGTCTCTCCTTCATCCCTCACCAATCAGACACTTAAAGGGGTCGTCTGACATCACATCAGTCACTCCTTCGCACCTCACCAGTCAGACACTTAAAAGGGTCATCTGACATTAGTAACTCTTTCACTCCTCACTAGTCAGACACTTAAAAGAGTAATCTAATATCAGTCTCTCCTTCACCCATCCCCATTCAGACACTAAAAGTGTCATCTGACACAGTCACTCCTTCACCCCTCACCAGTCAAACGCTTAAAAGAGTCATCTGACATCAGTCACTCCTTCACTTCACCTCTCACGAGTCAGACACTTAAAAGAGTCATCTGACAT
>NC_090758.1:2935842-2938342 GCF_036898095.1 Palaemon carinicauda
TACAATTTCTAAAATACTGAATAGACAGAGGATATACTTCCTGAATTACCAAAGAGAGAGAGAGAGAGAGAGAGAGAGAGAGAGAGAGAGAGAGAGCGAGTATACTTTCCAAAATACTGAACAGACAGAGAGCATAATCTCTCTCGGCTTCCTAACTCAACCACTCCATCCAAAACATATTTTTCCCGGGACGTCCAATCCTAATCTCATCGCAAGCAACCCAAGGCATAAATATTAACCAAAGCTGAACTTTGGGACGTCAAACTCTTCAAATATTTCTCTTCCTACTTTTCGTCTTCCTTCTCTTGTTTATTCTCCTCCTCTTCCCCTTCTTTCTCCTTCTTCTCCGCCTCCTCCTCCATCAACAGCAATCCATCCATTCCTGGAATAACCGCCGACTCAAAATATTCCTTCGAAATCTCGAGGTTTATTTGGCTTTGTGGCAGATGCAATCTCTAAGAGACCCTGGTCATGTTTCTGTAATATCCTTTGATATATCCTTTAGGAATTTCTGGAATACCATAGGACATATGTTTTAGTAATTTTCTTTGACATGTCCTTTAGTAATATCCTTCTATAGAAATATTCTTTGCAGCATTCTTTTGGGAATCATTTTTGAAGAATAAACTCAGGAGAACCATTTAAGTAGAAAAGAGAAATGTTAAATCTAATTCTTCAGTTCACGCTATTATTATTATTATTATTATTATTATTATTATTATTATTATTATTATTATTATTATTATTATTATTATTATTATTATTATTATTATTAATATTATTATTATTATTACAGAACAAATATATTTCCACTTGAACTTCCTTGCTTATTCCAAGCATCTCCCATTGCAAATTTAGGTCCAACCAAAGGATTCTATCTGGAGCAGAGAAGACATACCGCGAAAAGGCCCTTTCGAAAGACTCCAGAGAGATAAGATATCATCAGCCTCTGTGAGATAAGGGTTTCAGTCCTTCCTCAGATTCAAATTCAATCCAAGAGTTGTGGAATATAAGGTTATATAATGTATACTTATTAATGCTTTATATATGCTTATTCCATTATATTCGAGAAGAGATTGCAGTCCCTACATTCTTTTTGTTGATCTTCAGTAGCGGATGATAAATGTCGGATTTGGTGGACATCTGAGCGATAGACTGGGATCGGACACAGCTGAGTATCAGCAGATTCACTTAAATCTTAACAAAGAGTATGAAATCAATACTTAAACTAGGAGTCTCCAGTATAACTAATTACTCTATAATGACATAATGTATATATATATATATATATAATATATGTATATATATATATATATATATTATATGTATATATATAATATATATGTATATATACACGAGACACCATGCTATCAATATAAATCTAAACAGAAGAATAATCTTTGCAATAATCCAATCTGATAATGGAGTCTATGATGCATCATATTCTTCTCCTCCTAATGTAAGACGTAAGCAAGTCTGGGAGGAATTCCTTACTTCTCTTGAGGGGATAAGGAAAGATAAGTCAATCACTTAGGAAGCTCTGTGTTCGGGTGTCCCAATATCTTAGGAAGATAATGTCTATCTTTTCTCATATTGTCTGAGGATGGGAAATAAGGTCTGGCTATTCTCGTCTCAGGGAAGAGACTTGACGTAAGAGTTATGTCTTGTACCGAATGGGAAAATGAAAGGAAAAATGACACATGAAAGAAATGACATTGATGGAAATAATATTGATGGAAAACGGTCTCTCTCCCTCTCTCTCTCTCTCTCTCCTCTCTCTCTCTCTCTCTCTCTCTCTCTCTCCAAAACAGTTTTATTAGATTTGAAAAAAAATTATGTTAAATAAAATTAAATGAGATCTCTCTCTCTCTCTCTCTCTCTCTCTCTCTCTCTCCTCTCTCTCTACATAGCTTCATCTTCAAACTCTAAATCTCATTTTCTTATTTCCTTTGACATCTGCCAGAAATCTGGTGTCAAACTAAAAAGAGAAAGAAGAAGAAGAAACTTTGAATGAAACCCGCCAGTTGAGGCAAAAGGTCAGACAATAAAGATTTCTCTCTTCTTTTGGAGTAACTTCAGCCACAAAGGAAAATTTGGGTTGAGAAGTTCAAGGAAGTTTGGGAACAACTTTATTTGGTAATTAGGATAAGGAGAGAGAAAAAAGTTTTCTCAAGGTGATGGTGAAACCATCTCTCTCTCTCTCTCTCTCTCCCTCTCTCTCTCTCTCTCTCTCTCTCTACTTCCCCTGATTCTCCCCAATCCCCCTAACTTTTCACTAATCTATGTTCTCAAAACATCTGAGAAATCTGCCATTAAAGGTATATGGTTGACCAACCAACCTATTAATTTACTTAAAGAAATGATAATCACTTTTATGTACAATAAAGTCGCTCAAAATTAAAATTTCATGTTTGGTTCAAAAAGCAATTTTGACTCTGTGTGCGTGTGTATGTGTGTGATCTATCACTTGTGTTCTTTGCCTTCATTTTCTATCAAAATA
>NC_090758.1:2940752-2948252 GCF_036898095.1 Palaemon carinicauda
GTGGTATCTATATCAGCTTCTGAACAAAAAAAAAAAACAATAATCTTTAACTCTCCATCTACTAGTACGTAAATATTTTAACAATCATTCAATTTTTCTAGAAAGCGAATTAGATCTCTCTCTCTCTCTCTCTCTCTCTCTCTCTCTCTCTCTCTCTCTCCACATACGTTATTCCTTCATATTATATTCGATTTCACAAAGCTACCTCAATCTCAAATTGAATCGGCACTTGCACTGTCATCTTCATCCAATTTGGCTCTCTCTCTCTCTCTCTCTCTCTCTCTCTCTCTCTCTCTCTCTCTCCTGCTCAGAATTCTTTCCACTTACCATCACATGGAAGGGGAAATTCCTTTCTCTTCAACTGAAAGAGATTCCGTTGGGGGGAAAAGATCGGAAATAGTTGGGTGTCATTTTCTTCTGATCTTTATTACATCCAAAGAATGGAAGTTCTCTCTCTCTCTCTCTCTCTCTCTCTCTCTCTCTCTCTCTCTCTCGTGAAAATATTTCGTTTTCTATATCTCTGCCATAAATGGCTTCTTAAGAAGGGAGTGTTTTAACAGATTGGATATGTTGAATTCAGGGGAAATGGAAAGTGAAAAAATGTATTGAATTAAACTACTGTTACTACTAAGATTACTAATTATGTTTCTGTTCTTTTGAGTACTACTACAATCGCTGCAAATATTAGTACTATTATTTTTGTACCGCTACTATCACTATACAATATTGTGATAACTACAATTACATAGAAAAAACTATTGTTTCAATTGGTCCTACAAAAAGATATATAGTTTTGAATTATTCTTTTCTAGTTATCCAGACTTTCTAGTCTTTTCCTTCTTGAATTCTTCAATAAATGTGGAGATAAATATTGAAGTCAACTTTTAAACTAAACAAACAGTCTAGTTTATAAGAATTATCTAATTACAATATAATTTGGATCTGAAACTCCTTAGACAATTAGATCTTGGTATAGTTTCATGAAATCGAAAAGATAAACTAATTAGTTTAATATTCAAGTGGATTGAGTTTATCTTTGCTCTGCTTACTTTCAAAACAAAAAAGCAGAAGGGGCTGCCCTTTCCTTTGGATGTGAATGAAAGGGACATCTTGTATAAGTAAAGGAGGAACTGTTAAGTGTACGCTACAGATTTGGAACTCAAGCATGTCACGCCATTTATATTCCCGAGTTGTATGAGAATAGGTTCCTTATTTGGTCGAATATTAATTTTAAGCTTCAACATAAACTCCCTGTGGGATAGCATAGCGGAGTATATTAATCCCTGAAGTGTACCGGACTTTATGAAGACAACTGTATCATCGATGATTTATTTTAAATGATTTTGAAAAGGCAGCTTGGTTTTCCGAGCGTTGAAACTATATCTAGTCGAGTAGAAATTAGATGCGATCTTAAAGAAAACGGATATTTACGAACGTAAACAAAACGAATTTGCGTCAAGGGGAAAAACATACCTAAAAAGTTTCATAATTAGGAAGAGCTTATCGCATAACCCAAGCAAAATACTCTGTTAAGACAAGGGAAAACAATTATTTTATTGTTTTTTTTTCTTTTCGAAGATCAACTAACTCCTGAACCACCTCATAAAGCAAACAGAGTTTCATTTGTTTTCCTGAAACCTGAATCGAAAACAAGTCTAAACTCTCTCCGGCACTGAATCCCGAATATGAAGAATTCTATCTTCAAAAAGCCAGGTTAAGGAAGGAGTTCGATCTACCTCGGGAAGGATCAGTGTGTGTCAAGGATTCTTTAGGTCTTCAGAGTGAAAAGTTCTTGAATTCTTCTCCCTCTCTTTATCTTAGGAACTTTTGGACGCTCCGAGATAAGATTTTGATTAGTATAATTTTTGGAACTATTTTCTATTGTACATTTCTTGTATCATTATAATGAAGATTTATAGGAACATCTTTGATTTCGTTCGAGTTTTAATGACAGCATAGAAATTTGGGGGACAACGTAAACCCTCTCCAATAGATATTAATAAGCTCACATACAAAAATATAAATTTAGAAACATTCACATACACACATAACCATATTTAAACAAATATATATGCATACATAAACACTACCATATATACATGCATATATTAACATTCATGTATTACATACACAAATGTTAACATATACATGCAACTGTATATGTAAGCATATATACATAATCAGATATTCATATAAATATATACATATGTATGTCTGTACTCACACAGACAAGATGAAAGAAATACCCATTGAGAGAGAGAGAGAGAGAGAGAGAGAGAGAGAGAGAGAGAGAGAGAGAGTATCCTAGCATTGGGAGTAAGGTCACTTATGTCTCATCACTAATTCAACAAAGTTCGACCTAAAGTAGTCCTGCCATTAGGTCCAATATCATTTTCCCTTTCACCTTTAAGAACAAACTCTTCATAAAACAGATTCTGACCTTTACAAGTATGAAGTTTGTAGAATAAATCTTTATATTCTACTAACAATAAAATATATATTTTTTGAAAATAACTTATTAATTAACAAAGGATTTATATGGTATGTCATGTACTTTTAAAATAGAATTGGCCTATTGGAATACACAATTAGATAAAAAAAGTGTCCGTAATTATATTAAAGATTATTAATTCAAAGAATTATTAGATTTGAATAAAATCTTACGATTTAATCTCTTTTTCAAACTGAAACTGAACAAATCTTTATGCAAAATGTCTTTTGAAATTTTTACCTAAAATCTTCTTTTTTTCATTTATAACCTGAATTGGAGTACATGTTTTATCGAAAGTAATGTATTTATTTATGTATGTATGTATATGTATGTATGTATGTTTGTATGTATGCATGTATGTATAAAATAATTGACACCCATTAATCAATTTACACGATATCCAAAAGATAAGCAGATTTCCTTACTAGTCTCTAAAGAGCTTGAGAACATCACTTCTGGAATGCCTCTTCTAGACCTATGTATGAGTTGATTAATTTATGCCTAAATTGTAAAGTTCGCCACTCTCTCTCTCTCTCTCTCTCTCTCTCTCTCTCTCTCTCTCGTTATTTATATATATTTCCTTTCCTTACTGGGATATTTTTCCCTGTTAAAGCCCTTTTGGGGCTTATAATATCTTACTTTTCCAACTAGTGTTGTATCTCAGCTAGTAATAATATTGAATTGTAAAGGAAGTTATTGTATTACTCATTTCCATCACTCTCATGAAGAATGATTCACAAGTAATAATGAGAAAAAACTTATTAGAACCATTGAAAAATATCTTAAATAACATTAATGTTACTGAGACAGCCATTACAATTAATAAATCTTACATTAATCTCTTTCGAAATGAATTAAAGTGGAATAGATATTGTTACAATCCTCTGCCATTACGAAAGTAATGAAACTTTGTCTACTTGAAAAATTTAGGGATGAAAGAATATCTTTAGGTTTAGACGACCGAGATCAGATGTATGTGTTTTGACTTTGGTATGGACAATGCTAGTCATAGGGGCCTGGGTGTTCATTTAGCAAGTTAAAGCCTGCTGTTGCAATTGGAAGTTTTATATTTAAAGCCGGGACATCTGTAGACCTTTAAGGTAAACTACAAAACAATCACTGAACAGAAATCAATAAAATCTTCTGGTGTATATCAAGAGATTATTCTTGATAATCTTAGTTTCAAATAAAACAAGAATATGGGCATAAATGTAATGTATTATCTATTTACTTTGCATTTATTTTACTCATGATTTTACTGAAATATAGTCTAAAAAAAATAAACTCCCCCTTTTAAAAATGTCTAGTTACCCTCACCCCCCAAAACAGCCATATCATAGTTTGAAAACCTTTACTTCAGACGTGACCGAGTTTAGATGCATGAATAGTTTTACTGTAGAATTTAAATTTTAAAACATTTAAAAATACACTAGGTTGAGTAATTTATGAGAAGGAACATTGACCAATGATACTAGGCACACAGTTAATTCTAATAGCCAGGCCTTCTCAATGATGAGGCTCAATACTACACCATATTCTATTAGTTTTTTTTCAGCTGTTAACAAGTTGTAGAATGATCTTCCTAATCAGGTAGTTGAATCAGTAGAACTTCAGAAGTTCAAAGTTGGAGCAAATGTTTTTATGTTGACCAGGCTGACAAGATTCTTTTTATAGTTGATATATGACATATCTGTTTTTGACGTTGTTAATAGTTTATTTTGACGTTGTTACTGTTTTTAGAATGATTTATTGCTAATTGTTCTCATCCTTTATTTAATTCCTTATTTCCTTTCCTCACTAGGCTATTTTTCCCTACTAGAGCCCTTGGGCTTATAGCATGTTTCTTTTCCAACTAGGGTTGTAGCTTGGCTAGTAGTAATAATAAAATAATAGTAATTTACCACCAGTGACTTTAATGTAAATTAGTGGTTTTGTTCAACGAATTAGTTACAAAAAATACAAAGTAAAATTTAACAATTTTTCATTCCTTTCCTCAATTGATAGTGAAGACGATCAGCAAAATTGCCGCCTAATTAATTTTCGATATTATAGATATATAATGAAGCTCTTCCATAAGCAGATGTGAGAAATCATTCAAATACTACAATATGTGATCTGATTTTATGAACTTTCACTGCCAAACATTTAAATAAGTTATCTTGTATCTCAGGGTATATTGAATTTCTAGAATTTTAACTTAAAAATTCTCGTTTCCACAAGTCTACAAGAATGCGCTTAAATAGTTTTCGATAATGGCTTAAGAGAATGATCATCAGAATAAGAGTAACCAAGGTCTAGAAAAAATATTAAAATTATAGCAGCATTAAAAGTAACTTTATATTTGATGCGAAAATAAAAATAAAAATGTCTAAATGAGCGGCAAGACTCATACTGCCTAATTAGTACAGCCTCTGTTTGGTTGGTATACGGGGTAACCCGTAAGTTGTGCCAAGTTATTTACTGAACCTATGTTATACCCTTCTACTCTAATAGGTTAGTTAACAGCCTACAAATTACATAGGGTTATTACAGAAAATGGGGAATCTACTCTAAAAAATAAGGCCTTACTGTTTTTTCCTCATTAGAAAAAAATCTTTTTGCCTTTGTACGTAAATTCTGTCCAGTCCACCAGTTACCAACACAAGTATAAATGAATAAATACTAATTTTATAAAAAAAAAAACTTCAAGTTTTTCTAGTTAGACAAATTTCTGGAGTTTAAAGTAATATATTTTATTATACAAACTATTTTCGGAACAGACCATTAACCCACATTAAGAACTAACTAACTCTACACTAGACTATTTGTGATTAAATGCCAAAACAAATATTTAACGAACACTTTCTGATTTTAGTAAATGCCAAAAACAATAGTATTGGATTATATTGCAAATCAAAAAAATGCGAAGTAATCGTTACTCAGTAGGCTAAACATCCAAAGATAAAAATTTAAAACTTTAGTACAAACTCCTCCACCAAGTCCGAAGGATTGTAATTATAACTCAAGTAAATTTATATTATATACTCTATTTTATATATGACATGCTTGAAATAATAAACAAATTGCCAATATATTTAATTCTAATTCAAATAAAAAACCCAGCAAGCTGTTAGGAATTATAATTGTTAAATTCTAGTTCATAATAAGCAATTAAAAACAACAATGAGGTTTATAATTAGAAATTCCAAGGGCAAATATTATATCATTTCACATACTCTTTAATCAAGATAAATATGACCGCTGCTAAGAATCAGTAAGCTAAAAACCTTTTATCACTTTGACGTCAAAGTTCCGAATCTTTGAAATACCAGTTCCACTTCTCATGACACTTCACAAGTCTTCAATTCCCTCACTTTCAGTAGTATTAAAATTTGGTTATTAGTTAATGGGTAGAAGTTATTGGTAGTCATACATTCCGATTGCAACAGTTACCTGCAAAAAAATGAGTAGCGTTACAGAGCAGAATTGGTGAATGATTATTTCTATAAACCATAACTCTTATTTGATTTAGGGGCTTACTCAAACATCAATGAAGTTATCTTAAGACTATTTACATGAATTCCAGGTATTGTTTAAAATTTATGAAAATTAGAGATTATTTATAAGTAAATAAACAAGATGTCCAATTTAGTAGGTTAAAAGTTTAGAGATTGGAAAATTGCATTTAGGGGAAAAATTAAGACATAAGCTACATGTGAAGCCTATTGCCAGAATTTATAGCAATTCAAGAAAGAAAATCCTGAATATTAGATATGATAACAAATTAGAATAAAACATTAAATAACCTAAACTTATATCCGAGGCTTTAAAAGTATCAAATTTAACACTTCAAAGATACACTATTTTAAAGTGCTAACAGCTATAATATTTATAAAGGCACTCCTAAATAAAAATTAAAATAACGAATAACATAAAATTCTATATAAATGCTTAAAACACCAAGACTTACTAGATAATTTTCTTTCAACTACTAAACAAAAATGCTAAAATTATTAAAAAAAAAAAAGTTCTATAGACCTAAAGAGATAAATTTACGAAATGGTTTAAATTAGAAAAAAACCGAAAGTATTCATAGTTTTTACCTTAACTGGAAATACTGCTTAAATTTAAAGTCTCGAAGGACTTCCACACCTGAAAGGCAAAGAACTGGATTAGTAGATTGCCAAAATCCCCAGAAACCTGCATAATTGGTCGGCAAGAGACCAACTATGCAAGCCATTGGGGAGCCACCCCCACCCCGTCAAGGGCACCGCCCCTGGCGGGGAGGAGGGTTGTTGGCTACAGAGTAAATTTCCAAATAGTCAATAAAGATTTACTTAAATTTAATGTATTGTTGGGTTGAACGAATTTCTTGATTGAGGACTTTCAATACATCTTGAGAACTCTTCAATGATGATGTATCTTTACTTTCTTGTAACATTAATCTTATAGTTTTTGCCGAATAAGATCAGTGGTAGAGAAATAAAGACAAAATAGAATTCCAGGAAGTTCCTGGAAAAAGGATTTAGTATCAGGAAAACTCAAAAACAAGAAAATATAATACAGTAATAGTAGATTATGGACTACTGGACAACACACTTTATATTAACAGGTCCTTGTTATTTTAGTTGCTAACCCAAGGTAAGACACCAAAATTATAAATCTTAAAAAAAATATATTGAATGACCTAAAATGGCTATAAATAAAACAAAATACCAAAAACAATATCATAGAAATTAATATTAACAAGAGTCCTTGTTAGTTAGAATATTTCGGCATTTGAACAAAGATAAAAAGGTATGAGAGTAGATGTTATCAATCTAGTTAATATCTTTAACACGGATTTGCCATTTACAATCGAAACCGCATATTTAAAGTATATGAATAGCTAAATTATTAGTCTACGAAAGTTTCTTAAGAACTATACTTCATACAATAATCTTAACCGGAAATTAGTCAAATTAGATTATCAAAATTATTTTAAAATATATAACTTTATAGTAATGAACTACGTAGAATTAATAATGATT
>NC_090758.1:2953252-2971520 GCF_036898095.1 Palaemon carinicauda
AAAAACTAACATGAAATCCAAACCAGTGATCGCAAGCGCAAGCTCGCAGAAAACCATACGCTTCCTGATTGGTGTAAAAAAAGGAAAAAAGGTTCTATTTCTCTTCTTTGAGAGTCAGCATTTCTGCTCCACATCCCAGCCAAACTATCTTGAAACCTCAGGCCGAATCTTCTAAAATCTTTGCTACACCCCCATCCAAAGACACATCCACCCTAAATTAGGACACGCCGCTCTAACCCTCCCCCTGCCCCCGGGAGAAGTCGTTAACGACCCTGAGCAAATGAGGTGATTAGAATGAGACTTAGATCATGTTCGGAGCGTTGAAAGTTAATGACCTTGGAGAAAGGTCCTTTTGAGATTTGGAATTTCTTTCTATCAAGGAAGTTTCTAGATCAAATGGTGGTCTAGTTTTAGAGGAGAAAAAAAGAATATTGTTATTTTCATTATTATTTGTCTTATTTGGAATCTTGTTCGGTTTTATGATTTTCTTTTCTTTTATTAAGGTAATTTGATGCTGCTTTGCTTTGATTTCTTAAGGGCAGTATATATATATATATATATATATGTGTGTGTGTGTGTGTGCATGTATATATTACATTTATTCTTATATTTACGGTGTTATCAGAGAGAGAGAGAGAGAGAGAGAGAGAGAGAGAGAGATTGATTGATTGATTGATTGAAAGTTTTCTGAAGAGAGAGAGAGCAAAACATAAAGTAAAGATTCTCTCCTATCCTTTAAATAGTCAAAAGTTAGGAGAAAGAAATTGATTAAACCTTAAAAAAGTTTTGTGGAGGAAAATAGATACAATTTTCACCTTTGTCGTTGAAGGAACACAGACTTGTATTTATGCAGGGACCCGATCCTATACGAAATGAAACATGGTGTTGTTGCTATCTGGACGTAAAAAAAAAAAGATCCATTTACTCTCTCTCTCTCTCGTAATTACCAAATTCTTTTACCTTTGCCATCCATAACTGACCCTTGTTGTCTGTAGCTAGATTTTACTACTACTACTACTACTACTACTACTACTACTACTACTACTACTACTATTACTACTACTACTACTACTACTACTACTACTACTAATAATAATAATAATAATAGTAATGATAATAATAAAAATAAAGTCAATTATAATTGTAACATTATATAGTATAACAAGGCACTTGCTCTTTATTGTAGAATAAAATGTAAATATCAACATATAATAATATGAAGAGAGAGAGAGAGAGAGAGAGAGAGAGAGAGAGAGAGAGAGAGAGAGAGAGAGATGATGATGATGGTAATGTTAATAGCAACACAAAAGAGGACATTGAACAAAGGAAAAAGGAAAGAAAGAGAAGTTAATCAGAGCAATGTATTATGCATCACTAGGAAATACTTGATTAAACTTGACTGAATGAAATCAAAGAATATACAGATAAAGGTTAAGAAAAGGGAAAAAAGAACAATGATAATCTCAAGAAAGTGAATTGGGAGGAATATGATGTTAGGGGGAAATGAAGGAAGAAATTAGAGAAATAAGTGTTTAAGAATCTTCTAAAGTGAAATTTGATTATAATACTAGTTACGGTTTGAAGCAGGTGGGACTCTGACAGAAAAAGAGACAGAGAGACAGTGAGGCACTCAAAAAGGTCCTCTGACATTAGTTTGCAATTCACCCGGTCAGAAACTTTCAAGTCACTTCTAGGAGAAGGACACTTCAAAATCAAACCATTGTTTTCTAGCTTAGGGTTGTGCCATAGCTACTGTACTATGGTCTTCTACTGTCTTGGGGTTGAGTTTTCTTGTTTGAGGGTACACTTTGGCACATTATTCTATCTTCTCTCTTTTTTAAGTTTTTATAGCTTATATATGAAAGATTTATATTAATGTTGTTATTGCTCTTGAAATATTCTATTTCAATAGTTCATTAATTCTATTTTAGTTTATTTATTTCCTTAATAATAATAATAATAATAAAAATAATAATAATAATAATAATAATAATAATAATAATAATAATAATAATAATAATTATAATAATAATAATAATAATAACCTGATACCAATCCCCCGTTCACCCCTTAACAGGCTGACACATGAAATGGTCATCAGACATCAGTCACTCCCTCACCCCTCACTAGTCAGACACTTAAAAGGGACATCTGACATCAGTCACTATTTCACCCCTCACTAGTCAGACAATTAAAAAGGGTCATCTGATATCTGTCACTCCTTTACCCCTCACTAGTCAGACACTTAAAAGGGTCAGCTGACATCAGTCACTCCTTCACCCCTCACTAGTCAGACACTTAAAAGGGTTATATGACATCAGTCACTCCTTCATCCCTCACTAGTCAGACACTTAAAAGGGTTAACTGACATCAGTCACTCCTTTATCCCTCACTAGTCAGACACTTAAAAGGGTCATCTGACATCAGTCATTCCTTCACCCCTCACTAGTCAGACACTTAAAAGGGTCATCTGACATCAGTCTCTCCTTCACCCCTTACCAGTCAGATACTAAAATGGGTCATCTGACATCATTCACTCCTTCACCCCTTATCATTCATACACGTTAAAATGGTCATCTGACATCAGTCACTCCTTTACCCCTTACCAGTCAGACACTAAAAAGGTCATCTGACAGCAGTCACTCCTTCACCCCTTACTAGTCAGACACTAAAAAGGGTCATCTTACATCAGTCACTCCTTCACCCCTTACCAGTCAGACACTTAAAAGCGTCATCTGACATCAGCCACTCCTTTCACCCTTACCAGTCAGACACTAAAAAGGGTCATCTGACATCAGCCACCCCTCCACCACTCTCCAGCTAGGCACATAAAAGAGTCATATGACATCAGTCACTCCTTCATCACTCTCCAGTCAGACATATAAAAGGGTCATCTGACATCAGTCACCTCTTCACCCATCTCCAGTCAGACACATAAAAGGGTCAACTGACATCAGTCACCCCTCTACCACTCTCCAGCCAGGCACATAAAAGGGTCATATGACATCAGTCACTCCTTCATCACTCTCCAGTCAGACACATAAAAGGGTCATCTGACATCAATCACTCATTCACTCCTCATCTGTCAGACACTTGAAAAGGTCATCTGACATCAGTCACTCCTCTATCACTCTCTAGTCAGACACATAAAAGGGTCATCTGACATCAGTCACTCCTTCACCCCTCATCAATCCGACACTTGAACGAGACATCTGACACCAGTCACTCCTTCACCCCTCACCAGTCAGACACGCAACCCTACTCATAACCCCTATGAATACGTACTGGAAATTTCAGTAATTTCAACTGATAAACAAACACAACTATTCCTCTCCTTATCTGACCAGCCACTCACCCCAGTTGCTCACCCGCTGCCTTATACTCACTCCAAGTTCTATTGCGTATCTTTCCTTGAATGCCCACACGCCCACGTAATCTATCGCTAATGGAATGGAAGAAAGATATTGTGTGCATGGAGATTAGAACGATAAAACAGGCTCTAGAGAGAGAGAGAGAGAGAGAGAGAGAGAGAGAGAGAGAGAGAGAGAGAGAGATATTTTAATAGTTATTCCTGCTATTGTGTGATGCACTAATAATAATATTAATAATAATAATAATAATAATAATAATAATAATAATAATATAATAATAATTATTATTATTATTATTATCATTATTATTAAAAGTGATTGCCGCCTCAGTGGCGTTAATCTTGTAATTAACTTTTTCTATTGTTCTTATTATCTTTTTCTCTTCATTTAAACAATCCGCCAGTAACTGGGAAAGGGACATATCAATAGGAAGGTGATGAAGACCATATCATTCACAATTTGTCTTTAATATATCACAACACATTGTAAAAGTACAAATATATGTACAAAGTATAAAACACTATCACAATGTTAGTGCACACAAAGTAATGGTCACTTTTTGTACAAAAAATTATAAATAACGTGGAGTTAAGTTTAACACATCCTTCGACTCAACCAGTTTCGAGCAGTGAGAAGGTTTTCTGCTCATTGTCAAGAGTGAACTGAAATGCAGGTGTTGTTTTGATGGCTTATATACGGAGTCCTGCTTCGAGATTCCATCTTCAGTGGTTAAGAACCGCCCTAGGATGGAGACCATTAATCCTATTGGGTGGTGGCCTCAGCCTCGCCGGGATGTTTGGTGGGATTATTGACTCTGGTTCTGTCAGGAGATAATCCCTGTTTTGACCTTTGGCTATATCAGTCCTGTCATAGTTGTTATTGCCTGGACTATTGTTGGTGGTGGACAGAACTACAGACTTGCCTCTCATTATAATCAGCCATCCCTCACCATCTATGAGTTACACACAAAAAAGAGTAAAAATGACCAAAATTCACTATTTTGACAGTAAAATATGACCTTTTGACATTGAAGATGATGAATATGACCCCAGGTGGTGTTGAAAATGTCACTATTGTACTCAACGTCCTCAAAACCCCCCATTTTGACAAAGAGAACGTGTTTCTAGCCCTTCTTAGAAGTCAATTTAGTCCAGGACTCAAGTTAATCCTTCAGACTCAAGTTAAAAACCCCGAGCAGGGGGACATTCCAGTCCTTCCTTAAAGGAGTCTATGATATATATATATATATATATATATATAGATATATATATAGATATATATATATATATATATATACATATACATAGATATTTATTTATATATATATATATATATATATATATAAACATACATATATATATGAATATATATACACACACATATATATATATATATATATGTAGTATATATATATATTTATATATATAAGTGTATATATATATATATATATCTATATACTGTATATATATATATATATATATAAACTGTATATATATATATATATATATATGTATATATAGCATATATATATGTATATATATATATATATATATATATTTATATGTATATATATATATATATAGAGAGAGAGAGAGAGAGAGAGAGAGAGAGAGAGAGAGAGAGATTTATATACGTATGTATCTTTGTATTAAATACTAAACATATCTATTCTTTCTTTATAATCTTAAAATCAATAAAAAGATTCCCTTCTAAAGGAAAAACATATTATACTTATGAGGCTCAAAAAATAGCTAAGTTTTGACAAAATACTTAAGAAAATTAAATAAAATCTTTATAGTCATATATGAATATCTAATCACGAGACTGCAAAAAATAAGTCTTTTATTATAAAATTACATTTTTCTTACCATGACAAAAAATATAAATTTTTTATGTAGTATATATTTTTAACCTTGGCAGGATCCCCTAATTGACAGGTAGGCCTTGAAGGATGGCATCCTTCGGTCCTTAGAGCTAAAAATAGGATGATACACCATCTTATATTTCTGTATTACTATTATAATTTATTATAAAACTATTATGATATAAAGTATTGTGAAAAAAATAATTATATGAGTTTCAGATGTTGATAAGATCAGTATTTATTATTATTATTATTATTATTATTATTATTATTATTATTATTATTATTATTATTATTATTATTATTATTTTTATGTTTATTATTATTATTATTATTATTATTATTATCATTATTAATAGTATTATTGTTATTTTTATTAACGTTATTATTATTATCATTATTTTTATTATTATTATTATTATTATTATTATTATTATTATTATTATTATTATTATTATTATTATTATTATCATCATCATCATTGTTTCGGGTTTTCTCTTCCATATTCTGATTAGCTGTGTACACTTTGTTTCTTCTTCAAGTTAAGAAAAATAATATTTTTATACATTTTCATGATATCAATTAACATTTTTTCCTTCATTTTTACAGGAAAATTGCTTTTCTGCACAATACATAACATATTTCCTCTCCATTTTGAAATTAGACATTTTTCATTTTCTATCATTGTTATTTCTCACACTTTCAAGCCATCTTATTCAACGTTAAATCGAGTCTTTGAATTCATAATATTCGTTTTGATTTAATGTTAAACAAGTCCCAGCTTTTGGAATTTTTTAATTATTTTCTGCTTTCCCTTTCAAAAACTAGAAAATAATAGCCCAACCTTTTCACTGGTTTTTAATCTTTTTTTGTTTTAATTTTAAAGATAATTAAATTGCAATTTTTATCTCTTTTTTAACTATGAAAAATGAAAATATCAATTATGCCTTCAGCTTTTTGACTGTTCAGGGATTTTGGTTTTAAATGAAAAACCTTGATAATAGTAATTACCATATGGCATTAATAATATCCTAAAATTATTCACTTATTATAAATTAAATTATTGATGAGATAATCTTAATAATATTTTGATATCAATATAATTTACTATCTAAGATCAGGGTGTTTTGATGACAGATTAATTACATTACGTTTCAATAGTAATTCATTGATAGAATTTCATTCATAAAAATCTGTTTGTTTACATTATACGTGTCTCTTAAATTGGAAATACTTAAGCTTACATTTTGACCCCAGCATTCAAAGGTTTTAAAGACCGCTCATCAATGGCAAAGGAGAGGAATAGTGACATTGGCCTAACAAGCAGGACAATGCCCTAGAGACTGACCATATATGCATATGATCAACGCACAAGCCACCTCTCCATCCAAGCTAGGACCAAGGAGGGCCAGGCAATGGCTTCTTTTGACTCAGCAGATAGACTTATAGGCTCCCCAATACACTCTAACCTTAGCTCACAATGAGGGTGAGGTTGCAGACTCTAAAGGAACTAACGGGACCTTACCTTTGATTTTCAAAATCTTGTCTACACTTCCTTGCATGGTTTCTTTGAATCGAAAGATGTGTTGCTCATTTAAATACATACCCCCATACATACATAAATACATACATACATAATTACATACATACATCATCATCAGCTGGTACTAGTCTACTGCTAGACAAAGGCCTCAGACATGTCCTTATTCGTGTCTGGGATTTAGCCAGTTTTCATCACCCCGCTGGCCGACTGCGGATTAGTGAAGGTGGGAGACTTTTTTTCTGATCACCCATAGCAAACCAAGCTAGTTTGGGTGGCACACTCAGAAAGGGACATATTTATACATACATACATACATAGAAAACGTAATATATTTTGTATCTACTTTATTTTGTAATATGACAGATCTTCCAGCCCTAGTTCCTCAGGATCTGAGATTACTTCCTATCCTCATAGGATCAGTTAATTGTTCTCTAAGACTCGTCAGTGATCCTTCTTCATCTAGAAGAACCATGGACCTATCAATATCCTTTCTAAGTAATAGGGCTTAAGTACTATCCTTTCTCTCTCTCTCTCTCTCTCTCTCTCTCTCTCTCTCTCTCTCTCTCTCTCTCTCTCTCTCTCTCTCTCTCTCTTTACCAGCTAGAGGAATTCTGTTATGCTACACTGTTAAAAAAAAAGCCATAATATTAATCGGAAATTCTTCGTAAAAATATACTGGTCTCAGCTGTATTTCAGTAAAATACGGCAACGTTATTTTTACCCTATTGTTATTAACTTTTACGGATTGGTGACTGTAATATTACTCCTTTACGTCAATATATCCGTTTTTAAAACGGTAAATGTCTGGCAACATTTATTCCAGGATTTTTACCTATTTTTGACGGGAAATTATTAACAGTGAATATGTGTACAATGTAATTAAGGCTTCTATCGTTGTATCTAAATTAATTCAGTGAGTCATTCTATTACTTTTTCAATAAAAAAAGTGTTAAATAATTTTTTTTTTGAAAAATTAAATCAGATGAGGAACTATAAAAAACCACACCATTTCTAACCAGAAAAGTTACCAACCCGTTGGGTTGTTGTGGCCTGATTGGTAACGTCTCTGTCTGGTGTTTGCCAGTCGGGAGTTCGAGTCCTGCTGAGTCTCGTTAGTGCCATTAGTGTTAGCAACCTTATCATCCTTGTGAGCTAAGGTTGGGGGGGGGGGGGTTTGGGGGAGCCTATAGGTCTATCTGATGAGTTATCAGCAGCCATTGCCTGGCCCTCCCTGGTCCTAGCTTGAGTGGAGAGGGGGCTTGAGCATTGTCCTGCTTGATAGGGCAGTGTCACTGTCCCTTACATCTGCCATTCATGAGTGGCCTTTAAACCTTTAAATTTTTAAAACATGGTATCGTTACCTATTAGGGTCAAACAAGGAACAAATTACTAATTACCAGATTCGTTAAGAGAACTAAAGACCCTTTCTCTACATTAGGAATTCATTGCGTTGTGTTACAAAGATAAATGGTCATACTATATTCTATTGAGCTTTTGCCCCAATTATTACTTACTTGGTTTCATATGAAGTTCTTACCGAGTTCGGATTACCACGATACCACATATATATATATATATATATTTAAATTTACCCAGTCACGGAATCCAACCACAGATATGCATATCCCTAGAGATTTATCCCATTCAAGGTAATTAAATATTATAAGATACTCATCCAAACTTCGGTTGACTAATTCATCTACTTCATTGTTTGCTGGGAAGGAACAGCATCGTTAATCAAAGTGAAATCCTCCTGACTCTGATTAAGTTCACTGAAGATTACGCTACAAGCGTTGAGAAGTGACAGGCAGCAACTGTCCGCCATTAGCTCTGTTGCCTTCGTCGTAAAAATAATGCGTTCGCTCTCTCTCCCAAAGTCATGACTTCCCCTTCGTTCGCCCACGACAAAAGAAAACAACAAACGAACGAAACCAACTATTCACCGCAAACCGAACGAAACTATTCAAACAACTTACATCGCATTGTTAACCACCTATACAACTATTCACAAGACAATATCCCTTGGTAACAATGCTTACTACAATTAAATATAAACAAAACCTTCATTTGTACAGAAACCTGCACATTTCCACTTAACGCAATGTAATATAAAAGAACATTTTCCATATATAATATGAACATAGATATTCAATAACAATTGATTTCCCATGTCGTTATTGTAAGTAACGACACATGGTATGACAATGAAACAATCTCCAATAGATTTAGTAGATTTGAGAACAAAGCCCCCAGAAGGATATTGGGAGTTGAATGGCAGGACAGGATTAGAATGGAAAATATAAGAGGGATTACTCGAGTACCATATGGGGATGAGATCATGATGAGGGGTAGATGGAGATGGTTTGGGCATGTTCTTCGCACTCCCCAAGAGAGATTAGTTCGCCAAACGTTCAACTGGGCTCCACAAGGCACTAGTAGAATTGGAAGACCCAGGCCTACATGGCTTAGGACTATAAAGCACAAAGTAGGAGATGATGAATGGAGAAGTATTAAATTAAAAGCATAGGATACAGACGAAGGCGAAATCTAACCGAGGCCCTAGGAGGAGATGATGAGGTTCATTCGAACAATTTTAAACCATCTACATTCCACAAAATATCACAAGCAAGGAAAGACATTGAAGTAATCACCACAAAAAAAAAAAAAAAAAAAAAAAAAAAAAAAAAAAAAAAAAAAACTGGAAAAATACAAATATCAAGCAATAAAAGTTCCAGACACAACGGAACTGGAATAGGAAATAAGTTTGCGAGACAAAGTGTCTTAATATTTCATTGTGATTACCTTCCATTAGCGGCTGGAGTCCTATAAGGATATGTCAGTCACGTCCGCTGCGTGAAATCCTGCGAGGAAGAAATAGGAGACTTAGAACGGAAAGTTATAAGAATGATTTCATAAATATTGGGCAATAAGAAGGATTTCATAGTGCTCTATTATTATTATTATTATTATTATTATTATTATTATTGATAATAATAATAATAATAATAATAATAATAATAATAATAATAATAATAATATTATTATTATTATTATTATTATTATTATTATTGATAATGATAATAATAATAATAATAATAATAATAATAATAATAATAATAATACTATTATTATTATTATTATTAATATTATTATTATTATCATTATTATTATTATTATTATTATTATTATTATTATTGCTTTAGTATAGGGACACTTTTCAATTCTTTTCTTCTCTTTACCTGTATTATGCAAACATGTAGACCTAGAGAGAGAGAGAGAGAGAGAGAGAGAGAGAGAGAGAGAGAGAGAGAGAGAGAGAGAGAGAGAGGTTGGACATAAGAGTATAGTATGAAATAAAATTGAGGTTAATGCTAATATTTATGCCTTGCACGAAAATCCTTTTCGTATAATATAGTTTTAATAGTGTTAGGTTTAGTGTTCACAATATATCATATATTTCTATTATTGTTATTGATAGATATACATTGTCAATGTTACTTTAATTAATAAAAGTTTTGGTAGCCCATTAAAAACGCCACAGACTTGTAATACGTGGGACGGGAGTTTCCAGTACTGCCTATCCCCTGAGTCATTGCTCGCCATCAACTGGTACTCCCTGGTCCTTGTTTAGGTGGGGAGGGAGCTCAAGGACATTGCCATTCATGAGTTACCTTTAAATTTGTAAACTCTACATGTTAAAAACAATCTCATTGAGTTAATTAGAATCTGTAAATGAATTGTATGAATAAAAACGGGAAAAAGGGTTGGAAAATCAATTGTTAATCTTAAAACAAAATAAGGATAAAAAGTAAAAAACCAAAAATATAACAACAAAAATAAGGACAATACTCGAATCTAAAAATCAACCAATAGAATTAACCCTGTTCGAAATAACGATCGCTGATTGGATGTCGCGGAATTGCAACAGCCAATTCGATGGAAGTCATCGTAGAAGGATTTTGCTGATTGGCTATTGGCTTTTCGCAACAGCCAATCACGTTAAGTTATTTTTTTCGAAAAGGAAGGTATTGATTGAATGATGGTGTTTCTATATCCCTCGTATATCATATTATCTCTTATCGTGTAGAATTTTGAGTCCTCCCCCCCGCCAACTCCCCTACCTCAAAATCCAGCTAGATTTCATCTTCCAATTTCCTCCCGAGATTTCATCAGATCCCTCGTCTTCAATCTTATCCATCAAACATCCTACAAGGAACTCACGTCCTTTCAAAGGTATCCTTTGAAGCCTTACATGTAATCCTTCTACGATTGGACCAGAATATATTGATCTTTTAGGATTATCTTCTTCATTTGGATGTCATAGTTGATCAGATTTTTAAAAGGTATGGAATGGTTACTGAATATCTCTATGATTTGGTAGGAAATTATTTTTGACAGAAAACTAAAAGAAAACACATTGAATTAATACTTACTTATTGAGAAATATCTATGATTTGGTAATAATTAATTCTTAAAATAAAATGAAATGAAAATACATTAAATTAATGCCTACTTATTGAGATATATCCAATATTGCTTCTCCTTAATCTAGTAAAGATTGATTTTTTACAGAAATTTTAGAGAAAATACAATACATGAACGCCTTCCTATTAGAGACAAAATTGTGTAATATCTAATTTTGCTTCTCCCTAATTCAGTAAAATAGATTTTTGACAGAAAATTAAGAGAAAATACAAAAAACTACAATTAATAATTGCTTTTCTATAAAAAAATACCTGTGTAATATCAATGATTAAGTAAAAAAACAGTTTTGACAGAAATTTATGCCAAAATACTATGAATTAATGCTTTCGTATTAAACACAAAATTAAGTAATATCTAATTTTGCTTCTGGGTGAAATACAGAATAATTAAGTAAAGATTTTATATAAGTAGTTAACTGCATTAATTTAATCGTTTTGAAATAATATTGAAGGTGCAAATACTGTTTTGATGAAAGAAAATTAATTATCTTAAAAAATTCTCTGTCCTTATGTCTATTTCCGTCTATTAACACAACAATCAACTTCGACAAATACTGTGCAAATACTGCTTGGATAAAAAACAAATGGATTAGCTTCGAAATTACTATCTGTTCACGGCTATTTCTAACTATCAAAACATCAAATAACTTCGACAAATACTGTGCAAATACTGCTTTGATAAAAGCAAATGAATTAGCTTCGAAAATACTATCTCTTTACTTTTATTTCCTTCTATTAAAGCAACAAATGACTTCGATAAATACTGTGTAAATACTGCTGTGACCAAGTTGTGGAATGATCTTCCTATTCGGGTAGATGAATCAGTAGAACTTCAAAAGTTCAAACTGGCAGCAAATGTTTTTTATGTTGAACAGGCTGACATGAGTCTTTTTAATCTATATATTAATTATCTGTTTTATGTTGTTAATATTTTTTTTAAATATTCTATTTTATTTTTTTTTTCATTACTTCTGATATCGTTTATCTATTTCCTTATTTCCTTTCCTCACTGGGTTATTTTGCCCTGTTGTAACCTTTAGGCTTATAGCATTTTGCTTTTCCAATCAGGGTTGTAGCTTGGCTAGAAATAATTAAAATGATAATAATAAAAAGGATTGCTTTCGAAAATACTATCTCTTCACGCTTATTTCCGTCTATTAAAACAGCAAATAACTTCAACAGTGTTTCAAAATAGCCAGCGCTAAATGAGAGTCCGAAAGCACCACCTATGTTTCTGCGCCCTTCATTTTGACATTTCTTTATTTAATCTCTCTTTTTTTTTATTATATTCGGTTTTTATGTCCCTCAGCATTTCCATTTGGGAGCTGAAATTGCGCGCCATTTATATTTTCCCCAACACTCGTCAGGATGAATTTGTTGGAGATCTGCATGCAAATTTTCGGCAGCAATATTGGCCGTGCAAGGCTGTAATGTCCTTTGCTTAAGACCAGAGCCATTTGAAAAGGCCCCCCCCCCATAAAAAAATAAACAAAAAAAAATAAAAAATTTCCAAAACAGAATGAATGCATTTCGTACTAGAACTAAAAATCTTCTTTTCTGACTTACGAGAATGTTTCATAAAATATTTTTTTAAGTATGGAAAAGTTTTATGATTAAATTTTGTGGGGAGATACACTTTGGATCTTATGAATTTTTGTTTTTTTGTTTTTTAAATTATGAAACGTTTTATCTTTATCTATTTGTGTATACTAGAAAGTTTCTTATGAAATATGTTTTATTTTTGAAAAAGGGAAACTATTTATTTTATTCTTTTTTGTATGTACACTAGAAAAGTTCTAAGAAATATATTTAATTTTTGAAATATGGAAACTTCTTTCCTTTGGATGTACACTCGAAAGGTTCTTATGAAATATTTTTTATTTATATAATATGGAAACGTTTTTTTTTTTAAATTAATTTTTGAATATACAATAGAAAGGTTCTATTTTTGAAACACGGAAACAATTTGTTTTTTAATTTTTTTTTTAGATGCACAGGGAAAAAGTTCTATGAAGTTTTATGAAATATGTTTTATTTTTTTATATTAAAACGTTTTTTACTATTTTTATGTACATTAGAAAAGTTCCCAGAAATATATTTTATTTTTGGATTATGAAACGTTTTATGATATTTTTGAGGAGTGATGTAAAGACGAAAAGAACATTTTGAAGAGACACTAAATAGGCCAACCCCCAAACGAGGAAAGACATTCTTGAGGCTGAACATGATTTCCTATAGATATAAGTGACATTAGATTGGCAAAGGTCATTCTAGCAATCAAACAATTAAAAAAAAAATATGTCACCAGGGATGGATAGTATTACAGCTAAAATGTTGAAGGCTGTGAGATTCAAACACCCATTGTATTCAATTAATTACTAAATCATATGAGGCGAGATGAAGCCACGCCTGAAGATATGTAAAAATATAGATTATTATTAGAGTATATAAGACGGGAGATTTGAGAGACTCTCCGAATTGGTGAGAGATCACATTGCACATTACCAACAGTAGGTATGAAACTTTTTTTCAAGGTAATATTGAATGGACGAATGGAACAGTATTGAATTAAAAGCTCAAGATAGATGCGACTGGAAAAATCTAACCGAGGCCTTTTGCGTCAATAGGCGTAGGAGTAGATGATGATGATGAATATGTGATAAAATAGAACCTGTAATAGATAGAATACTTAAAAAGAAAAGTTTCAGAAAGGGCAGAGCATGTGATGATCAAATTTCTATTCTACGGCATATAGCTCAACAACGCAACGAACAAAAATCAACTATTCTTTTATTCTTGGTGGATTTTGATAGTATTCACGTAGTACATTAAAAATAATTCTGAGGCACCATGGAATACCACAAAAGACTGCAAAACATCATAATGAATATGCACAGTGAAGCCTTTTGTAGGGCAATGATAGATGGTAGTATTACAGATGTATTTGAAGTCAGGGAGTACTACAAGGTGGAATACTGTCCCCTCTAATGTTTATTATGTTGACTGATTATGTTATGAACAAGATAAAGCAAGGAATAAATAATGGCCACAATGGAAAGAGGAACAGAGAGTGTGTGATCTTGTATATGAAGATGATATAGCTCTAATTGCCTCTACAATGGCTGAAAAACGGCGAAGATTGATAGGTTAGTACTGGAGAAGGGGTTGATTGGTGATCAACCAGAGAAAGACTGAGGTTATGCAGATTCAGAGTGGTGATTGGACGATCTGAATTATCGGAGGAGTAATATAACCCAACTCAAACTCTTTCAAATATTTAGGAACCATCATTACCAGCAATGGATCACTAGTTATAGGATTCAAGGTGGGAATAGGGAGAGCAGAACAAGCAATGGATATGGTAAAACAGTTTGAAGGTGAAATCGAATACCAGTTCACAGCAAAATCAAGATATATATTTCAATTGTAAGATTGATATTACCTTATGGGTACCAGTCGTGGTAAAATATACATTTCACTTGTAAAATTGATATCAAATTATAGGCAACAGTCGTGGTAAAATATACATTTCACTTGTAAAATTGATATAAATTTATGGGTACCAGTCGTGGTAAAATATACATTTCACTTGTAAAATTGATATCAAATTATAGGCAACAGTCGTGATGAAATATACGTTTCACTTGTAAAATTTATATCAATTTATGGGTACCAGTCGTGGTAAAATATACATTTCACTTGTAAAATTGATATCAAATTATAGGCAACAGTCGTGATGAAATATACATTTCACTTGTAAAATTTATATCAGTTTATGGGTACCATTCGTGGTAAAATATACACTTCACTTGTAAGATTAATATCAACTTATGGGCACCAGTCGTGGTACAGCCCTGTATAACTGTATACAAATGATGCAAAATTTCTTGCCTTCGAGAATAAAGAATTGAAAAGGATTTTGGGAATCAAAGGGCAACAGCATATAACAAATGCAGCAATTCGTGAGGTGACAGGTGTGCCCAATGTGAATGATATAGTTAAATTATCAGCAGATCAGGAGAAACGTGGCCAATGCCAATACAAATGGAGGTTGGATATGAGAATTAGGTTAAACTCAAAGAGATGACACAGAAAAGATATATATGGCGTGAATTCATTGAGGATTTCTGCATCCCGTGGGTTCCACAGGATTAAGATAAGACTTGTAATAGAAATGTTTTATGAAATATGTTTCGTTTCTGAATAATCGAAACGTTTTATAACTGATTTTTTTTCTTTACACTTGATAGGTTTTATGAAATATGCTTTAGTTTTGAAGTATGGATTTAGATTGGATGTAGAAAGGTTCAATGAAATATCTTTAAATTGTTGAGACATTTTATACGTATTCTTCTGAAATCCGTGAATACTTTACTTAACTTTTTCCCATTAAATGCGAAAATATTTTCTGAAAAAACTATAAGCTTTGGAAATATGTTTTTATGTCTTTTGAGAAGAGAAAACGTTCTAGCAAATAGTTTTTCTGTTATAAGGGCCTTATTAACATACTTTTCTCTGAAATGTGGAAGCTTAATTTTTTTCCTGGAAATGTTAAGTTTATTTTTCATTGTGGCTTCATTTGGGAAAGTATCATGAAATGTATTTTGTCTGAAATCTGAAACGGTTTTATCCAATACAGACATATTCTATGAGTTTTTTTTTTTTTTTTTTTTTAATTATGGACCTTTTTTTCATAGTTTGGAAGCGTTTTTCAAAATGCCTTTTTTTCTGAATTCCAGAAATAATTTATGGAATTCAAAGACTACCGGAGAAAAATAGTTCATTAGGTAGAAGGAAATGGAAGGTTGCTGAGTAGAGAGAGAGAGAGAGAGAGAGAGAGAGAGAGAGAGAGAGAGAGAGAGAGTGAGAGAGAGACAGACAGACAGACAGACAGACTGGCACATGCGTGCTTACGCAAAAACATCTATACAAACAGCTTGCGATGTAAAAAAAATCTAATGTTGGAAAATAATTATTATTCATTTGACAATATTAGCATAAGTAGAAGCAGATGTAACAGATGCAAATTTTAGGGCAAGTGTTGTAAACTTAATTCTTGTCACACGTGTTACAGATGCAAATTTTCTAGAAAGTTGTCACTACATCTCTTGTCACTGATGTTACAGATGCAACTCCTATAAGCAATATATGACGGAGAGAGTGCGTGGAAATATTAAGGAATGAAAGTGAAGTCCTTTGCCTGGTTCTTCATAGGTTGAAATAAAAAGAAATGTTAAGCCTCGTCCCAAGTTTGGCTTAGAGAGAAAGGTTGGAAGTGGTCCCAAGTCTGGAATTGAGGAAAGCATTGAGCCTTAATCCCAAGCCTAGATTATGCTTGGGACTGGATTAGGTTGGACGTGTGGTGCCCTATGTAGCAATGTTCCTGACTGGTGATTGCCAGACTCGAGTTCGAGTCCCGCTATAACTCGTTAGTTCCTTTGGTCGCTGAAACCTCACCATACTTGTTAGCTAAAGAAAGAGGTCTTGGGGAGCCTAGAGGTCTATCTGCTGAGTTATCAGCAGCCATTGCCTGGCCTTCCTTGCTCCTAGCTTGAGTGAAGAGGGGGCTTGGGGGCTGATCATATGTATACTGTATATTATCAGTCTCTAGGGCATTGTCCTGCTTGATTGGCCAATGTCACTGACCCTTGCCTCTGCCATTCCTGAGTGACCTTTAAACCTTTTCAGAGGCTCCAAGCCTGTCCTAAGGCTGTATTAGAGGGGAGGGCTAAACCATGGTTCCAAATCTGCATCAAAGGGTAAGGTAGCTTCTTGTAAAACATCATAAGTAACAGTGAGTCCCTTTAGCTGGCCAGGCCTGAAGGGAAATAGATGAACTGGGCTCTAATCCCGAGCAAGTTGATGAAACTACTTATATACGGAAGGGAAGTCGTATGACTTAGGGAAACTTAAGATTATGGAGATATTGAAGTTTGATGGAAATATAAAAAAGATGAGGGATTGATAAAGAGTAGTTTCTGTTCATGATGGAAGTGATGAAACTGCCTCTGAAAGGAAGGAAGAGAATGTAGAGAATAGTAAGTTATAAATTCAATCCCAATCTTTGATTGATAGCCAGTAATAATTATAAGAAATGCTAAGCTTTGACATAAATCAGGCAAGTTGACTATAGAGGGATACCAGGTGACATTAACATACGAGTAAATATCTCTCTTTTAAGAATGGTAGTTGAATAAAAATCAGGACTCGAAAACTTGCAACAGGCCTTAGAGGTTATTGTGAAGAGGTGAATCACAATGAGGCCTGAAATAAAGTTTATTGCAATAGAGGCTCAAAGGGGCTTAACAGCTTTCTGCCACTTGCAATGACCAAACAAATGGGGCCAAAAAAGTTGTTTCCGATGCAGGTTCCACTGTTGCTAACTCGGTGGTTTTAATAGGACCCTCGGGGACTGTCTGGAACTAGAACATTTCGGTGGATCCTTTTAGAAGTTCTCTCTTTGGCAATGGTCTCTCTCTCTCTCTCTCTCTCTCTCTCTCTCTCTCTCTCTCTCTCTCTCTCCCTTTCATGTGTTGGAAAATTGTTGCCTTTGGCTTCGAGTTGAAGCCTCTTGGAGTGTGTGGCAATAATCTCCCTCCCATTCGGCGAATGAGCTCTTCTTTTAGAATCCGTGGAGACTATTGTTGCCAACTTGGTGTACCCTTTATATTCTTTTATTTTCTCTTTTCATAGCCCCTTTTCAGCGTTATCTTACCTGGAGCTTTTGTTGGCACTAACTTTTGTTAAAGGTAGGTAACTTTAAATGGCCTCTCTTTAGAGAAATGAAAAGGAAGATCTCTAGAGGTTTTATATGGACTCTTTTGAAAACAGTTTCTTTATTTTTTTTCAATCCTTTTTTTATGTTTTTTGATGACTCTGCGGATAGTTGGATCTCTCTCTCTCTCTCTCTCTCTCTCTCTCTCTCTCTCTCTCTCTCTCTCTCTCTCTTAAGACACACACATACACACACACAAATAAATATATATATATGTAATGTATACATATA
>NC_090758.1:2974520-2992452 GCF_036898095.1 Palaemon carinicauda
CAATATCTCCAAAATCTCAAGTCTCCCTAAGTCATACGACCTCCCTTCAGATAATTAGTGGTTTCATCAACCTACTCGGGATTAGAGCCCAGTTCATCTACTTTCCTTCAGGCCTGGGCAGCTAAAGGGACTCACTGTTACTTATGATGTTTTACAAGAAGCTACCTTACCCTTTGATCCAGACTTAGGACCAAAGTTTATCCTTCTCATCTAACCCAGCCTGAGGACGGGCTTGGAGCCTCTTCAAAGGTTTAAAGGTCAGTCATGGATGGCAGAGGCAAGGGGCAGTGACATTGCCCAATCAAGCAGGACAATGTCTTAGAGACATAATATACAGTATACATATGATCAGCCCCCAAGCCCCCTCTTCACTCAAGCTAGGAGCAAGGAAGGCTAGGCAATGGCTGCTGATGACTCTTTCTTTAGCTAACAAGGATGGTGAGGTTTCAGCGAAAAAGGTAACTAACGAGTTATAGCGGGACTCGAACTCCAGACTGGCAAACATCAGTCAGGGATATAACCATATAGACCACCAAACGCCCAACCTAATCCAGTCCCAAACATAATCTAGGCTTGGGATTAAGGCTCAATGCGTTCCTCAATTCCTAACTTGGGACCACTTCCAACCTTTATCTCTAATCCAAGCTTGGGACGAGGCTTAAAATTTCTTTTTATATAAAGCTATGAAGAATCAGGCAAAAGACTTCACTTTAATTCCTTAATATTTCCACGCACTCCCTCCATCTTATGTTGCAGGAGTTGCATCTGTAACATCTGTGACAAGAGTTGTTGTGACAACTTTCACGAAATTTGCATCTGTAACACGTTTGACAAGAATTAAGTTTACAACACTTGCCCTAAAATTTGCATCTGTCATGCCTGCTTCTATTTTATGCTAATATTGCCAAATGAATATTCATTATTTTCCAACATTAGATTTTTTCTACATCACAAGCTGTTTTATATATGTTTTTGCGTCAGCACGCCTGTGCCAGATTATCTCTCTCTCTCTCTCTCTCTCTCTCTCTCTCTCTCTCTCTCTCTCTCTCTCTCTCTCTCTCTCTCTCTCCTTATTACTGCATTGCAAGCTAATTAATCATAAACTTCTGTTTAACTCTATCAATATCTATCGGCTATGCTACTGAATCCTCTCTCTCTCTCTCTCTCTCTCTCTCTCTCTCTCTCTCTCTCTCTCTCTCTCTCTCTCTCTCTCTCTCTCTCCTGCAGCCTTCCATTTTCTCCTACCTAATGAACCATTTTTCTCCGGAAGTCTTTGAATGCCATAGAATATTTCTGGAATTCAGAAAAAAGGCATTTTGAAAAACACTTCCCCAAGTATGAAAAAAGGTCCATTAAAAAAAAAAAAAAAAAAAAAAAAAAAACTCATAGAAGATGTATGTATTGGATACAAAAGTTAACACATTTCAGACAAAATACATTTCGTGATACTTTCCCAAATGAAGACACAATGGAGAAAAAATACTTAACATTTCCAGGAAAAAAAAATAAAGCTTCCATAAGCCCCTTATAACAAAAGAACTATTTGCTGGAAAGTTTTTTCTTCTCAAAAAAGACATAAAAACGTATTTCCAAAGCTTATAGTTTTTTTCAGAAAATGTTTTCGTATTTAATGAGAAAAAATTGAGTAATATATTCTTAGATATCAGGAGAATACATATCATAAAATGTCTCCAGAATTTAAAGATATTTCATTGAGCCTTTCTACATCCAAAAAAACGTTTCCATGTTTCAAAACTAAAGCATATTTCATATACCTATCAAGGGTAAAGAAAAAAAATCAGTTATAAAACATTTCAATTATTCAGAAACGAAACATATTTCTTAAAACATTTCTAGTACAAGTCTTATCTTAATCCTGTGGAACCCACGGGATGCAGAAATCCTCAATGAATTCACGCCATATATATCTTTCCTGTGTCATCTCTTTGGGCTTAACCTAATTCTCATATCCAACCTCCATTTGTATTGGCATCGGCCACGTTTCTCCTGGTCTGCTTCATCCTCTTCTGCCCTGCGGCTTCCATTCAGATATATCCTGGACTAAATCATCTTCCCTTCTTAAGATATGTCCAATCCATCTGCATCTTGATAATTTAACTATATCGTTCACATTAGGCACACCTGTCACCTCACGAATCGCTGCATTTGTTATATGCTGTTGCCATTTGATTCCCAAAATCCTTCTCAATTCTTTATTCTCGAAGGCAAGAAATTTTGCATCATTTGTATACAGTTATACAGGGCTGTACCACGACTGGTGCCCATAAGTTGATATCAATCTTACAAGTGAAGTGTATATTTTACCACGTCTGCTGCTCATAAGTTGATATCAATCTTACAAGTGAAGTGTATATTTTACCACGACTGGTGCCCATAAGTTGATATCAATCTTACAAGTGAAGTGTATATTTTACCACGACTGGTGCCCATAAGTTGATATCAATCTTACAAGTGAAGTGTATATTTTACCACGACTGGTGCCCATAAGTTGATATCAATCTTACAAGTGAAGTGTATATTTTAACACGACTGGTGCCCATAAGTTAATATCAATCTTACAAGTGAAGTGTATATTTTACCACGACTAGTGCCCATAAGTTGATATCAATCTTATATAGTGTCTCTTCAAATTGTTCTTTTTGTCTTTACATCAACCCCTCAAAAAAAATAATTTCATAAAACCTATCTAGTAAACATCCAAAAAATCATAAGACGTTTCCATATTTCAAAAACAAAATACATTTCATAGAACTTTTCTAATGTACATAAAAAAATAGTAAAAAGGCGTTTTGATATTTAAAAAAATAAAAAATATTTCATAGAACTTTTTTTAGTGTACATCTAAAAGAGATAAAAAAGTTTAAAAAATAACACATATTTCATAGAACTTTTTCCGTGTGCATCTAAAAAAAATAAAAAAATAAATTGAAAAAAAATGTTCCCGTGTTTCAAAAATAGAACATTCATAGAACCTTTCAAGTGTACATTCAAAAATTAATTTAAGAAAACTTTTCCATATTTTATAAATAAAAAATATTTCTTAAGAACCTTTCGAGAGTACATCCAAAGGGAAAAAAGTTTCCATATTTCAAAGATTAAATATATTTCTTAGAACTTTTCTAGTGTATATACAAAAAAAAATAAAAAAATAGTGTCCCTTTTTCAAAAATAAAACATATTTCATAAGAAACATTCTATTATACATCCAAAAAAAAAAATAAAGAAAAAACGTTTCATTATTTAGAAAACAAAAAAAAATTCATAAGAACCAAAGTGTATCTCCCCACAAAATTTAATCATAAAACTTTTCCATACTTCAAAAAAAAATTTATGAAACATTCTCGTAAGTCAGAAAAGACGATTTTAAGTTCTGGTACGAAATGCATTCATTCTCTTGTGGACAAGTTTTTTTATTTTTTTTTTTAGGGGGGGGGGGGAATGTTTTCAAATGGCTCTGGTCTTAAGCGAGGGACATTACAGCCTTGCACGGCGAATATTGCTACCGAAAATTTGCATGCAGATCTCCAACAAATTCATCCTGACGAGTGTTGGGGAAAATATAAATGGCGCGCAATTTCAGCTCCCAAATGGAAATGCTGAGGGACACAAAAACCGAATATAATCGAAAAAAAAAAGTGATGAAATAAAGAAATGTCAAAATGAAGGGTGCAGTAACATAGGTGGTGCTTTGGCACTCTCATTTAGCGCTGGATATTTTGAAACTGTTAAAGTTATTTGCTTTTTTAATAGACGGAAATAAGCGTGAAGAGATAGTATTTTCGAAAGTAATCCTTTGTATTATTATCATTTTAATTATCACTAGCCAAGCTACAACCCTAGTTGGAAAAGCAAAATATTATAAGCATAAGGGTTCCAACAGGGCAAAAAAACCCAGTGAGGAAAGGAAATAAGGAAATAGATAAACGATATCAGATAAACGATATCAGAAGTAATGAAAAAAATGTTAATAAAATATTAAAAAAAAAAACATAAACATTAAAACATATAATTAATATATAGACTATAAAAGACTTATGTCAGCCTGTTCAACATAAAAACATTTGCTGCAAGTTTGAACTTTTGAAGTTCTACTGATTCATCTACCCGAATAGGAAGTTCATTCCTCAACTTGGTCACAGCAGTATTTGCACAGTATTTGTCGAAGTTAATTGTTGTTTTAATAGACGGAAATAGACATAGAATTTTTTAAGATAATTCATTTTCTTTCATCAAAACAGTATTTGCACCTTCAATCTTATTTCAAAACGATTAAATTAATGCAGTTAACTACTTATAGAAAAACCTTTTTTTAATCATGTATTTTATCCAGAGGCAAAATTAGATATTACTTAATTTTTTATTTAATAAGAAAGCTTTTATTCATTGTATTAAATTAAAATTTTTATCAAAAATCGATTTTTACTTAAATATGGGGAAGCAAAATTAGATAATACTTATTTTTGGCGCTAATAGAAATGCATTTATTCATAGTATTTTATCTCAAATTTCTTTCAAAATTATATTTTTACTTAATCTTGAAGAGGCAAAATCAGATATTACACAGGTATTTTTTTTATAGAAAAGCATTTATTAATTGTAATTTTTTGTATTTTCTCTCAATTTTCTGTCAAAAATCTATTTTACTGAATTAGGGAGAAGCAAAATTAAATATTACACATTTTTGTCTTTAATAGGAAGGCGTTTATGTATTGAATTTTCTCTAAAATTTCTGTAAAAATTCTATTTTTACTAGATTAAGAAGTAAAAATTAGATATTTCTCAATAAGTAGGCATTAATTAAATTTTTTCACTTAGTTTTCTCTCAAAAATCTATTTTTACCAAATTATTATTATTATTATTATTATTATTATTATTATTATTATTATTATTATTATTATTATTATTATTATTATTATTATTATTATTATTATTATTAGCGAAGCTACAACCCTAATTGGAAAAGAAAGATACTATAAGCCCAAGGGCTCCAATAGAGAAAAATAGCTCAGTGAGTAAAGGAAATTAGGAAATAAATAAATGATGAGAATAAATTAACAATAAATCATTCTAAAAACAGTAACAACGTCAAAACAGATATGTCCTATATAAACTATCAACAACGTCAAAAACAGATATGTCATATATAAACTATAAAAAGACTCGTGTTAGCCTGGTCAACTTGAAAACATTTGAACTTTTGAAGTTCTAATGATTCAACTACCCGATTAGGAAGATCATTCCACAACTTGGTAACAGCTGGAATAAAACTTCCAGAGTACTGCGTGGTATTGAGCCTCATGATGGAGAAGGCCTGGGTATTAGAATTAACTGCCTGCCTAGTATTACGAAGAGGATAGAATTGTCTAGGAAGATCTGAATGTAAAAGATGGTCAGAGTTATGAAAAATCTTATGCAACATGCATAATGAACTAATTGAACGACGGTGCCAAAGATTAATATCTTGATCAGGAATAAGAAATTTAATAGACCGTAAGATTCTGTCCAACAAATTAAGATGAGAATCAGCAGCTGAAGACCAGACAGGAGAAAAATACTCAAAACAATGTAGAATGAAAGAATTAAAACACTTCTTCAGAATAGATTAATCACCGAAAATCTTGTAAAACTTTCTCAATAAGCCAATTTTTTGTGCAATTGAAGAAGACACAGACTAAATGTGTTTCTCCAAAGTAAATTTGCTTTCGAGAATCACACCTAAAATTTTAAAAGTCATACAAATCTAAAGAAACATTATCAATACTGAGATCCGGATGTTGAAGAGCCACCGACCTTGACCTAGTTACAATCATACTTTGAGTTTTGTTAGGATTCAACTTCATACCCCATAATTTGCACCATGCACTAATTTTAGCTAAATCTCTATTAAGGGATTCACCAACCCCATGTGTTTTCTCTTATTATTCTTTCAAAAATCAATTATTATCAAATCATGGAGATATTCAGTAACCATTCCATACCTTTTTATAAATCTGATCAAATACGACATCCAAATGAAGAAGATATTCCTAAAAGATCAATATATTCTGGTCCAATCCTAGAAGGATTACATGTAAGGCTTCAAAGGATACCTTTGAAAGGACGTGAGATCCTTGTAGGATGTTTGATGGATAAGGTTGAAGACGAGGGATCTGATGAAATCTCGGGAGGAAATTGGAAGATGAAATCTAGCTGGATTCTGAGGTAGGGGAGTTGATGGGGGGGAGGGGGGTGGCAGGACTCAAAATTCTACACGATAAGAGGTAATATGATATACGAGGGATATAGAAACACCATCGTCCAATCAATGTCTTCCTTTTCGAAAAATAACTTAACGTGATTGGCTGTTGCAAAAGGCCAATAGCCAATCAGCAAAATCCTTCCACGAAGACTTTAATCGAATTGGCTGTTGCAATTCCAATCAGCGATCGTTATTTCGAACAGGGTTAATTCTATTGGTTGATTTTTAGATTCGAGTATTGTCCTTATTTTTTATTTATGTATATATATAAATATATTTTTTTTTACTTTTTATCCTTATTTTGTTTTTAAGATTAACAAATAGTTTTCCAACCCTTTTTCCCGTTTTCATTTATACATTTCATTTACAGATTTTAATTAACTCAATGAGATTGTTTTTAACATGTAGAGTTTACAAATTTAAAGGTAACTCATGAATGACAATGTCCTTGAGCTCCCTCCCCACCTAAGGTAGGACCAGGAAGTACCAGTTGATGGCGAGTAATGATTCAGGGGATAGGCAGTACTGGAAACTCTCATCCCATGTATTACAAGTCTGTGGCGTTTTTAAATGGCTACCAAAACGTTAATTATTTAAAGTTATATTGACAATCTATATCTATCAATAACAATAATAGAAATATATGATATATTGTGAACACTAAACCTAACACTATTAAAACTATATTATACAAAAAGGATTTTCGTGCAAGGCATAAATATTAGTATTACCCTCAAGTATATTTCATACTACATTCTTATGTCCAACCTCTCTCTCTCTCTCTCTCTCTCTCTCTCTCTCTCTCTCTCTCTCTCTCTCTCTCTCTCTCTCTCGATCTACATGTTTGCATAATACAAGTAAAGAGAAGAAAAGAATTGAAAAGTGTCCCTATACTAAGGCAATAATAATAATAATAATAATAATAATATTATTATTATTATTAATATTATTATTATTACTATTATTAATATTATCATTATTATTATGATTATTATTATTGTTATTATTATTATTATCATCATCAATATTATTATTATTACCATTATTATTATCATTATTAATAAAAATAAAAATAATAATAATAATAATAATAAAAATAATATTATTATTTTTATTATCATTATCATTATTACTATTGTTACCATTATTATCATCATTAATAATAATAATAATAATAATAATAATAATAATAATAATAATAATAATAATAATAATAATAATAATAATAATAATAATAATAATAATAATAATAATAATAATAATAATAATAATAATAATAATTATTATTATTATTATTATTATTATTATTATTATTATTATTATTATTATTATTATTATTATTATTATTATTATTATTATTATTATTATTATTATTATTATGAGTATTTGTTAATGCACTATTCTCTTATTGCTTAACGTGAATGATGGAGAAACACAATTTTGACACGCACATATAGTTCTTTATTAGATCCATGACGTTAACATCGATATGGTTATATTGTTAGGAGTTTATACATGTAGACTTGACGTATGTAGCATAACTTGAAGTGATGTGAAGTGACGTGATGTGGTTCAATTACTATGGATAAATGAAAAAGAAATCAACGTATAAATAATAGGCTAATGTACACAAAATTATTAAGTTAAATAACTAAGACTGATAGAAACAATATGCAAAGCTTAATTAAGTAAATTATGCATGTATAACTGCTAATTACAAAAAGGTCATACAAAAAATCAATATAATTAAGGCTCATCTAAAGGCATACGTTATGTAACATGTAGGTTTACAAATGGGAAAAGATGAATCCGTTATTCCAAAACAGTATATAATAGGCGTTTACTTACAATTGTGTTCCTATAACAAACGGTCCAAATATTCCTCAGTAAATACCAACTTTCGTTATATTCGTTCTGTATGAAATCACTTTTTAAACTGATAAGTTTTCTCATTTGTTTACAGGAAGACACAGTAGATTACCATAAAGTTCACGTGACGGAGAACTATGCGTAAATTAGCTAAAACAACCCAACACCAAGTAAACAATTCATATGGCCGAGCATAGACTCGAACCAGCAAACTACCACACAGCAAACCTTAACATTAACCATCGCGATAACTAGACAACAAACATTATTTACATTTAATCGTTGGGCATCAACATACTCGACCTCTAAATCATATGATTTACAAAAAAATATAAGATGCACAACTAATATTTCATTTCATACTACAATACGTGAATAGAACATGAATAAAACAAGCTTAAGGAACGAACATTAAAACGATAAACACAACAAAATAAAAATGAGTTTGACAAACAGATATGAACTAGAAAATATATCAATGTCATATAGTGTCTCTGGATAATATCTATAACACTTGATCTTCTTTTGGAAGCAAGAGTACGAGCTTGCTCACTGGTCTGTGCAATTCAGAAGATTGGGTTCGAAGTTTGACGCTTCTCACAACGCCTCTGGAGTCTGGCAATACCTCTGTTACACGTGCTAGTGGCCAATGAAGTCTTGGCGTGTTCTCGTCTTTCAGGAGCACGATGTCACCTTCCCGTGTATTTCGTTGTTGTTTGTTCCATTTGGGGCGTTGCTGCAGGCTGACTATGTACTCCCTTTTCCATCTGGTCCAGAACAAGTCCGACAAATATTGTACTCTACGCCACCTTTTTTTGGAGTACACATATTCTGGTTGCGAAGGTCCTGGTATTAATCTCTTGGGTGACTTCATATGGAGGATTTGACTCGGACTTAGTGGTTCCATATCGTCAGGATCATCAGAACAGGTCGTGATCGGTCTTGAGTTCACAATATATTCTACCTCGCAGAGTAGCGTGCGGAATGATTCGTCATCGAGGCGAGTCCCATGGTCGAAGAATAGCGTAGATAGAACTTTCCGAATGTTACGGATCTGGCGCTCCCATACGCCGCCCATGTGCGATGCCATAGGTGGGTTGAGTTTCCAGTCGATATTCATGTACAGTAGTTTGTTTTGGATTTTGTTTTGGTTCAGATCTGACCAAGCCTTGTTCAGCTCATTCCGGGTTCCGATGAAGTTGGTCCCGTTGTTGCATTGGATTTCTTGTACCGTACCTCTACGGGCTATGAAGCGTTGCAGGCAGTGAATAAAGGAATCCGTTTCGAGACTGTTAGCAGCTTCCAGATGAATGGAGCGACTGACAAGACAGGAGAATATGACGCCGTAACGTTTGAGCTCCTTGCGGCCCTCTTTTATAATGAACGGCCCGAAAAAGTCTACGCCTGTGAATGTAAATGGTGGAGCTGGCTCGAGACGATCTTGAGGTAAGTCGGACATTTTTTGCTCTTGGCATGGCTTTCTCATTTTTCTGCACGTTATGCATTTGTGGAGTTGACGTCGGACAGCAGAGTTGATTGAAACAATCCAAAAGTGTTCTCTAATTGCTGCAATGGTGTGATTTCTACCCGCATGGCCAAGTTTCTCATGAGCATCTCGTACGATTAGAGTGGTGACGTGCGAATGTTGTGACAGTAGCATAGGATGTTTCACATCGGAGTCCATTGCGGCTTTCAAGAGGCGTCCTCCTACTCGCAGAGTTCCGTCGATGAGCACTGGGTCGAGACGGAATATCGTACTTGTTTTTGGTAGCGAGTGTTCTCTCTTGTCTTCTTTCGTGGTTGTTTTCTTGAGTTTCTCGACCTCGTTTGCAAAGGTGATCTTTTGTATAAAGCAAACGATTGCCTTTTCAGCCTTTTGCATGATCTGTGCGGTCCTTAAATTTATAGTTTGTTCTTTGTTTTGTAAGAAAGCCAAAAATGCTATGAATACTGCTACTGCTCTCCTCAGTCTCTCCCACCTGGAGAAATATGTGATTAAATTCATAAATGGAGATCCTTCTTCTGATGTTGTTGTAGTAACTAAAGACATTAAGTCTTCTTCTGTAACCTGCGGTTCGCTGCTGGGGTGCATCTTTGCAGGGCATTCTGAAGCCGGCATATTCAAGAAATCCGGACCTTCCAGCCAACGAGTCATGTCTGACGATATCACAGAACTTACTCCACGTGATGCAATGTCTGCTGGGTTCAAATCGGTGCTAACGTACTTCCACTGGTTAGCGTTGCTGAAGTCTCTTATTTGACGGACTCTGTTGGCCACAAACACTGGAAAACGTTTTCTCTCAGCTCTGATGTAATAAAGGACTGTCGTTGAATCTGTGTAATAGCAGATTTCGTTGAGATGGAGATCAAGCTCAAGGGTCATTTTCTGTCCTAAATTTACAGCTACAGCAGCCGCTGTGAGTTCAAGCCGTGGGATAGATGTTGCTTTCAATGGAACAACCCTTGCTTTTCCGATGAGAAATGAAGTTTTCGAACATCCACCCTCGTTTGAGGTTAGGTATGCAACAGCGCCATACCCAGACGTACTGGCATCTGAGAAAATGTGCATCTGAAAAGTCGTATCTTTTGCTTGCTGTGGTAACTTCAGACGTCTCGGGATTGTTATCTTCTGAAGGTTCGGGACTTCAATAATCCATTGTTTGAAACGTTGCCAGTGATCATCAGGCACTTCGTCATCCCAGGCGAGATTGGTTTCTTTGCCGAACACTGGGTCATTGACACACTCTGCTGTGTTAATAACAAACTGGACAATGTTACCAAAGCATGAAGACCTGTTCTCGAGGAGTCTGCGGTTTGTGGCTTTTTCGCGCCATTTATTATGGAGATAACTTGGCAATTTCTGGACTACCACCTGCAGGTTCGGTGCATGATCAAGAACAGCCAGGTGAGTAAGTGTTTGCATGGCACTGAAGCATTTTAGCAAGTAATGCGAATATCTTTTCAGACATTTCCCTTCGTCTGGTTTTATCGGCTTCCACTCGTTTAGTTGTTTCAAGTATGCCAGGGATACTTTATAAGGATCACCATACTCTTGTTGTAGCAACTGTCTTGCCCGACTATATCCTTGGTCTGCCTGCATGTATATACAGCTGCTGATGAGGTCCTTAGGTTCACCGTCTGTATGCTGTAGAAGGTAGTAAAGTCTGTCGCTGCTGCTGGCTGATCTAGAGGAGATCCTGGTGTCAAACGCCAGTATGAAGTCACTGTATTCCAGAAGATCACCGGTAAACTTGGGAACTTGCGGTGCAGGCAAAGCTAGAGCTGTGGCGATACCACTAATCTGCTGCTGTATGGGGTTAACTGGAGGTGAATTAGGCAGTGGATAGGGTGCACCAAAGTTACTGTTCACAGGTATATTTACAGGCGGATACGTATACTGTTCTAGATTTGGAAACGTTGATGACTTGGCATTCGAAGCGTTGACTGGAGTTGCAAGAGTGGTAGTAATAGTCTCTGAAGAATTTCTGGGAACAAATTCTTGTGCAGTGCTAGGATTTAGACTGGGTAAGCTGGCACTATTTTCCTGGGTGACAGGGAGTATAACCTGGTTAGCCATATTGCCACCCATGGCCGTATTAGCACCTTCACTCGCACAAATTCCAGGGGCAGCTACACTAGGTCCAGCAACCATAACATTCACGTCTTGATGGTTGGCTCGTTGCACAATAATGCTGGTATGTGACTCATTGTCTTTGTTACCAACATTGTCGTCGCCAATGTCATTTTCGGTTTCTGCAAAAACACGTGCTTTTGCTCGAGTCTTGGCTATTTCGATATCCAATAGAATCTCTTCTGTCTTTGCCTCCTGTTCCTTTTTCTTTGTCACAAGTTCTTTTTCGGCAAGCAACTCGGCAAGGCGTGCTTTGGCTCGCACCTTTTCAGACGTAGCCGATTTGCCAGAAGGAAGGGAAGAAGGCCGTTTGGAAGAACGTTTTGAACCAGATCGGCTTAAAAGACTCTCCAGGTCTTCAAGTCGTTTTTCGTTTATAGCTATCCATTCACCAGTATGGTTTTGGAATTGCAGAATGCTAATTTCCTTGGTATCATATCTGGACAATTCCTGGTCCTGCTCCAATTCGTCTGAGATGTTATCCATGAGACAATTGAAGTTTTCTTTGTACTTATCGAAAGCTTCGTTGTATTCTTCTAGACACATTTTCACCAAGTGCAGGTTGTCCGGATTTGACATGAGGCCTATGAGTTCGTTGCGTTTTTTCGTTACGTTGCCAAGTGATGATCTCAATTTATTTTTTAATGTTCGAATATTAACTGTCGTACCCGAGTTTTCGACGGGAGCACTATTCTGAACAGTCTCATCAGACGACGCCATCTTGTCTGTAGTTGTTTATAACGGGCAGTAATTCCACTTCTTAAGACTCACGTTTAAGAGTTATTATAGAATTTCAGCGTGAGTCGTTGATGGTAGTTAACAATTTAATTGAACGATGTTAATGCACTATTCTCTTATTGCTTAACGTGAATGATGGAGAAACACAATTTTGACACGCACATATAGTTCTTTATTAGATCCATGACGTTAACATCGATATGGTTATATTGTTAGGAGTTTATACATGTAGACTTGACGTATGTAGCATAACTTGAAGTGATGTGAAGTGACGTGATGTGGTTCAATTACTATGGATAAATGAAAAAGAAATCAACGTATAAATAATAGGCTAATGTACACAAAATTATTAAGTTAAATAACTAAGACTGATAGAAACAATATGCAAAGCTTAATTAAGTAAATTATGCATGTATAACTGCTAATTACAAAAAGGTCATACAAAAAATCAATATAATTAAGGCTCATCTAAAGGCATACGTTATGTAACATGTAGGTTTACAAATGGGAAAAGATGAATCCGTTATTCCAAAACAGTATATAATAGGCGTTTACTTACAATTGTGTTCCTATAACAAACGGTCCAAATATTCCTCAGTAAATACCAACTTTCGTTATATTCGTTCTGTATGAAATCACTTTTTAAACTGATAAGTTTTCTCATTTGTTTACAGGAAGACACAGTAGATTACCATAAAGTTCACGTGACGGAGAACTATGCGTGAATTAGCTAAAACAACCCAACACCAAGTAAACAATTCATATGGCCGAGCATAGACTCGAACCAGCAAACTACCACACAGCAAACCTTAACATTAACCATCGCGATAACTAGACAACAAACATTATTTACATTTAATCGTTGGGCATCAACAGTATTATCATTATTACCATTATTATTATCATTGATAATAATAATAATAATAATAATAATAATAATAATAATAATAATAGAGCACTATGAAATCCTTCTTATTGTCCAATATTTATCAAATAATTCTTATAACTTCCCGTTCCCTTCGGAAACCAGAAAGGAATTTCCAAGTCTCCTATTTCTTCCTCGCAGGATTTCACGCAGCGGACGTGACTGACATATCCTTATAGGACTCCAGCCGCTAATGGAAGGTAATCACAATGAAATATGAAGACACTTTGTCTCGCAAACTTATTTCCTATTCCAGTTCTGTTGTGTCTGGAACTTTTATTGCTTGATATTTGTATTCTTCCAGGTTTCTTTCTTTTTTCTTTTTTTGTGGTGATTACTTCAATGTCTTTCCTTGCTTGTGATATTTTGTGGAATGTAGATGGTTTAAAATTGTTCGAATGAACCTCATCCTCTCCTCCTAGGGCCTCGGTTAGATTTCGCCTTCGTCTGTATCCTATGCTTTTAATTCAATACTTCTCCATTCACCATCTCCTACTTCGTGCTTTATAGTCCTAAGCCATGTAGGCCTGGGTCTTCCAATTCTTCTAGTGTCTTGTGGAGCCCAGTTAAACGTTTGGAGAACTAATCTCTCTTAGGGAGTGCAAAGAGCATGCCCAAACCATCTACATCTACCCCTCATCATGATCTCATCCACATATGGTACTCGAGTAATCTCTCTTAGAGTTTCATTTCTAATCCTGACCTACCATTTAACTCACAATATTCTTCTGAGGGCTTTATTCTCAAATATACTAAATCTATTGGAGATTGTTTTATTGTCATACCATATTTTAAAAATTTAAAGGTTTAAAGGCCGCTCATGAATGACAGATGTAAGGGGCAGTGACATTGCTCTATCAAGCAGGACAATGCCCGAGCCCCCTCTAAACTCAAGCTAGGACCAGGAAGGGCCAGGCAATGGCTGTTGGTGACTTAACAGATAGAAGTGTGGAGTGTTGAGTGTTTAAAATCTTCCGAATGAATCTACGTATTTTAAAGGTTCAAAGATTTAAAGGCCACTCATGAATGGCAAAGGTAAGGGAAAGTGACATTACCCTATCAAGCAGGACAATGCCCGAGCCCTCTCTCCACTCAAGCTAGGACCAGGGAAGGCCAGGCAATGGCTGCTGATGACTATAGGCTCCCCAAAAACCCCCAACCTTAACTCAAAAGGATAGTAAGCTTACAGACACTAATGGCACTAACGAGTCTGAGCGGGACTCGAACCCTTGTCTGGCAAATACCAGACAGAGACGTTACCAATCAGGCCACAACAATTCAACGTGTTAGTAGCTTTTCCCGGTTAAAAATCGTGTGGTTTATTATAGTTTCTCATTTCATTTAGTTTTTCAAAAAAGAATGTAATTCATTTAACACTTTTTTATTGAACAAAATAATAAAATGAGTCACTGAAATAATTTAGATATAACGATAAAAGCCTTAATCACATTGTACACATATTCAATGTTAATAATTTCCCGTTAAAATTTAAATCGGTAAAAATCCTGGAGTAAATGTTGCCAGACATTTACCGTTTTAAAAACGAATATATTGACGTCAAGGAGTGATATTACGGTCACCAACCCGTAAAAGTTAATAACAAAGTAGGGTAAAAATAAGGTCGCCTGTATTTTACTGAAATACAGCTGAGAACAGTATATTTTACGGAGAATTTCCGATGAAAATTACGGCTTTTTCAACAGTGTAGAATAACAGAATTCCTCTAGCTGGTAAAGAGAGAGAGAGAGAGAGAAGAGAGAGAGAGAGAGAGAGAGAGAGAGAGAGAGAGAGAGAGTAAAGGATAGTACTTGATCCCTATTACTTAGAAAGGATATTGATAGGTCCATGGCTCTTCTGGATGAAGAAGGATCACTGACGAGTCCTAGAGATCAATTAACTGATCCTATGAGGATAGGAAGTAATCTCAGATCCTGAGAAACTAGGGCAGGGCGCTCTGTCATATCACAAAATATAGTAGATACAGAATATATTACGTTTTCTATGTATATATATATATATATATATATATATATATATATATATATATATATATATATATATATATATATATATATATATATATATATATATATATATATCCCTTTCTGAATGGGCCATCCATACTAGCTTGGTTTGCTATGGGTGATGAGAACAAAGTGTCCCACCTTCACTAATCTTCAGTCGGCCAGCGGGGTGATGAAAACTGGCCAAATTCCAGACACGAATAAGGAAATGTCTGAAGCTTTTGTTCTGCAGTGGACCAGCAGCGGCTGATGTATGTATGTATGTTTGTTTATATGTATGTATGTATGTATGTATGTATGTATGTATTCATATGAGCAACACATCTTCCGATTCAAAGAAACCTTGCAAGGAAATCTAGAAAAGATTTTAAAAATCGAAGATAACGTCCCGTTAGTTCCTTTAGTGTCCGCAACCTCACCCTCGTTGTGAGCTAAGATTAGGGTGTATGGGGGGAACCCATAGGTCTGTCTGCCTAGTCACAAGAAGCCATTGCCTGGCCTTCCTTGGTCCTAGCTTGAATGGAGAGGGGGCTTGTGCGTTGATCATATGTATATATGGTCAGTCTCTAGGGCATTGTCCTGCTTGAATGGGCAATGTCACTGTCCCTAGCCTCTGCCATTCATGAGTGACCTTTAAACCTTTTAATGAAGTCCTGGGGTCAAAATGTAAGCGTTAAGTATTTCCAACTTAAGAGACACGTACAATGTAAACAAAAAAGATTTTTATGAATGAAATTCTATCATTGAATTACCATTGAAACGTAATGTAATTAACCTGTCATCAAAACACCCCTGATCTTAGATAGTAAATCATATTGGATTTCCTTATCATTAAAATAATCTCATCAATAATTTGTTATATAATAATTGAATAATTTTAGGATATTATTAGTGCATTAGGATAATTATTTCCATCTAGATTTATCATTTAAAAACAAAATCACTTGAACAGTAAAAAAACAGATGGCATAATTGATATTTTCATTTTTTCATAGTTAAAAAATAGGTAAAAATGGCAATTCAATTTACCTTGAAGTTAAAACAAAAAAAGATTAAAAACCAGTGAAAAGGTTTGGCTATCATTTTCCAGTTTTTAAAAGGGAAAGCAGAAGCAATTAGAAAATTCCAAAACCTAGAGGTAGTTATATAACATTGATGCAAAATAGATATTATGAATTCAAAGACTCGCTTTAACGTTGAATAAGATGGCTCAAAGGTGTAAAAAAAATAGAAAATGGGAAATGTATAATTTCCAAATAGAGAAAAAAAAATCTCTTAGCGATTTTACATGAAAATATCTTCTCCTGTAAAAAAATGTTGGAAAAAATACTAATTAATATGAAGATGGATACAAGTTAAATTATTTTAACTTGAAGATGAAACTAAGACTACACAGTTAATCAGAATATGGAAGAGAAAACACGAATCGATAATAATAATATTAATAATAATAATAATAATAATAATAATAATAATAATAATAATAATAATAATAATAGTAAAAATCATATTAATAATAATAATAATAATAATAATAATAATAATAATAATAATAATAATGATAATAATAATAATAATAATAATAATAATAAATACAGATCTTATCAACATCTGAAATTCATATAATTATTTTTTTCACAATACTATATATCATAATAGCTTTATAATAAATTATAATAGTAATACAGAAATATAAGGTGGTGTATCACCCTATTTTTAGCTCTAAGGACCGAAGATACCATCCTTCAAGGCCTACCTGTCAATTAGGGGATCCTGCCAAGGTTGAAAATATATCCTTCATAAAAAATTGGATATTTTTTGTCACGGTAAGAAAAATGTATTTTTATAATAAAATCCTTATTGTTTTTAGTCTCGTAATTAGATATTTATAAATGACTATAAAGATTTTATTTAATTTTCGCAATAAGTATTTTGTCAAAACTTAGCTATTTTTCATACTTTATAAGTATAACTTGTTTTTCCCTTGGAAGGGAATTTTTTTATTGATTTTAAGATTATAAAGAAAGAATAGATACGTTTAGCATTTAATACAAAGATACATACGTATATAAATTTCTATATCCATATATAAACACACACACACACACACACATATATATATATATATATATATATATAATATATATATATATATATATATATATATATATATATATAGTATATATATATTATATATATATATATATATATATATATATATATATATATATATATATATATATATATATATGCATATATATATATATATCTATATCTATATATATATATATATATATATAATATATATATATATATATAATTCCTTTAATCTTCTCTCACCCCATCTTATATCCGTTCATTTATTCATGATCTCCTCCTTGCCAATATTCCGAATGGACGAGCATTTAATGGTCTGCTATTTCAACTCAGGGCGTTCTGCCTCTGAGAGAATCTCCGATTTTTATGTCACTTTGGGGAAGACATA
>NC_090758.1:2997952-3012952 GCF_036898095.1 Palaemon carinicauda
TAAAGCCCTCAGAAGGATATTGGGAGTTAAATGGCAGGACAGGATTAGAAATGAAACTATAAGAGAGATTACTCGAGTACCATATGTGGATGAGATCATGATGAGGGGTAGATGGAGATGGTTTGGGCATGCTCTTCGCACTCCCCAAGAGAGATTAGCTCACCAAACGTTCAGTTGGGCTCCAGAAGGCACTTGAGGAGTTGGAAGACCCAGGCCTATATGGCTTAGGACTATAAAGCACGAAGTAGGAGAGGGTGAATGGAGAAGTATTGAATCAAAAGCATAGGATACAGACGTAGGCGAAATCTAACCGAGGCCCTAGGAGGAGATGATGAGGTTTATTCGAATAATTTTAAACCATCTACATTCCACAAAATATCACAAGCAAGGAAAGACATTGAAGTAATCACCACAAAAAAGAAAAAAAAAAAGACACCTGGAAGAATACAAATATCAAGCAATAAAAGTTCCAGACACAACAGAACTGGAATAGGAAATAAGTTTGCGAGACAAAGTGTCTTCATATTTCATTGTGATTACCTTCCATTAGCGGCTGGAGTCCTATAAGGATATGTCAGTCACGTCCGCTGCGTGAAATCCTGCGAGGAAGAAATAGGAGACTTAGAAATTCCTTTCTGGTTTCCGAAGGGAACGGAAAGTTATAAGAATTATTTGATAAATATTGGACAATAAGAAGGATTTCATAGTGCTCTATTATTATTATTATTATTATCATCATCATCATCATCATCATTATTATTATTATTATTATTAATGATAATAATAATAATAATAATAATAATAATAATAATAATAATAATATTATTATTTTTATTATTATTATTATTATTATTATTATTTAATAATAATAATAATAATAATAATAATAATAATAATAATAATAATATTATTATTATTATTATTATTGCCTTAGTATAGGGACACTTTTCAATTCTTTTCTTCTCTTTACCTGTATTATGCAAACATGTAGACCTAGAGAGAGAGAGAGAGAGAGAGAGAGAGAGAGAGAGAGAGAGAGAGAGAGAGAGAGAGAGAGAGAAACTGGGGAGAGGTTAGACATAGGAGTATAGTATGAAATAGACTTGAGGTTAACACTAATATTTATGCCTTTTTGTATAATATAGTTTTAATAGTGTTAGGTTTAGTGTTCACAATATATCATATATTTCTATTATTGTTATTGATAGATATACATTGTTAATATAATTTTAATGAATTAAAGTTTTGGTAGCCCATTAAAAACGCCACAGACTTGTAATATGTGGGATAAGAGTTTTCAGTACTGCCTATCCCCTGAGTCATTGCTCGCCATCAACTGGTACTCCCTGGTCCTTGTTTAGGTGGGGAGGGAGCTCAAGGACATTGCCATTCATGAGTTACCTTTAAATTTGTAAACTCTACATGTTAAAAACAATCTCATTGAGTTAATTAGAATCTGTAAATGAATTGTATGAATAAAAACGGGAAAAAGGGTTGGAAAATCAATTGTTAATCTTAAAAACAAAATAAGGATAAAAAGTAAAAAACCAAAAATATAACAACAAAAATAAGGACAATACTCGAATCTAAAAATCAACCAATAGAATTAACCCTGTTCGAAATAACGATCGCTGATTGGATGTCGCGGAATTGCAACAGCCAATTCGATGGAAGTCATCGTAGAAGGATTTTGCTGATTGGCTATTGGCTTTTCGCAACAGCCAATCACGTTAAGTTATTTTTCGAAAAGGAAGGCATTGATTGAATGATGGTGTTTCTATATCCCTCGTATATCATATTATCTCTTATCGTGTAGAATTTTGAGTCCAGGCGCCCCCCCCCCCCCCCGACCCCCATCAACTCCCCTACCTCAGAATCCAGCTAGATTTCATCTTCCAATTTCCTCCCGAGATTTCATCAGGTCCCTCGTCTTCAATCTTATCCATCAAACATCCTACAAGGATCTCACGTCCTTTCAAAGGTATCCTTTGAAGCCTTACATGTAATCCTTCCAGGATTGGACCAGAATATATTGATCTTTTATGAATATCTTCTTCATTTGGATGTCATAGTTGATCAGATTTATACAAGGTATGGAATGGTTACTGAATATCTCTATGATTTGGTAATAATTGATTTTTGAAAGAATAATAAGAGAAAACCCATGGGGTTGGTGAATCCCTTAATAGAGATTTAGCTAAAATTAGTGCATGGTGCAAATTATGGGGTATGAAGTTGAATCCTAACAAAACTCAAAGTATGATTGTAACTAGGTCAAGGTCGGTGGCTCCTCAACATCCGGATCTCAGTATTGATAATGTTTCTTTAGATTTGTATGACTTTTAAAATTTTAGGTGTGATTCTCGAAAGCAAATTTACTTTGGAGAAACACATTAGGTCTGTGTCTTCTTCAATTGCACAAAAAATTGGCTTATTGAGAAAGTTTTACAAGATTTTCGGTGATTAATCTATTCTGAAGAAGTGTTTTAATTCTTTCATTCTACATTGTTTTGAGTATTTTTCTCCTGTCTGGTCTTCAGCTGCTGATTCTCATCTTAATTTGTTGAACAGAAACTTACGGTCTATTAAATTTCTTATTCCTGATCAAGATATTAATCTTTGGCACCGTCGTTCAATTAGTTCATTATGCATGTTGCATGAGATTTTTCATAACTCTGACCATCTTTTACATTCAGATCTTCCTGGACAATTCCATCTTGTTTGTAATACTAGGCAGGCAGTTAATTCTAATAGCCAGGCCTTTTCCATCATGAGACTCAATACTACACAGTATTCTAGAAGTTTTATTCCAGCTGTTACCAAGTTGTGGAATGATCTTCCTAATCGGGTAGTTGAATCAGTAGAACTTCAAAAGTTCAAATGTTTTCAAGTTGACCAGGCTAACACGAGTCTTTTTATAGTTTATATATGACATATCTGTTTTGACGTTGTTAATAGTTTATATAGGACATATTTGTTTTGACGTTGTTACTGTTTTTATAATGATTTATTGTTAATTTATTCTCATCATTTATTTATTTCCTAATTTCCTTTACTCACTGAGCTATTTTTCCCTATTGGAGCCCTTGGGCTTATAGTATCTTTCTTTTCCAATTAGGGTTGTAGCTTCGCTAATAATAATAATAATAATAATAATAATAATAATAATAATAATAATAATAATAATAATAATAATAATAATAATAATTTGGTAAAAATAGATTTTTGAGAGAAAAATAAGTGAAAAAATTTAATTAATGCCTACTTATTGAGAAATATCTAATTTTTTCTTCTCCTTAATCTAGTAAAAATAGATTTTTTTACAGAAATTTTAGAGAAAATACAATACATGAACGCCTTCCTATTAAAGACAAAATTGTGTAATATCTAATTTTGCTTCTCCCTAATTCAGTAAAATAGATTTTTGACAGAAAATTGAGAGAAAATGCAAAAAATTACAATTAATAAATGCTTTTCTATAAAAAAAAAACCTGTGTAATATCTGATTTTGCCTCTTCATGATTAAGTAAAAATATAATTTTGAAAGAAATTTAAGACAAAATACTATGAATAAATGCCTTTCTATTAGCGCCAAAAATAAGTATTATTTAATTTTGTTTCTCCATGATTAAGTAAAAATTGAGTTTTGATAAAAATTTAAGACAATGAATAAATGCTTTCTTATTAAACACAAAATTAAGCAAAATATAATTTTGCCTCTGGATGAAATACAGCATGATTAAGAAAGTTTTTTTATAAGTAGTTAATTGCATTAACTTGATCGTTTTGAAATAATATTGAAGGTGCAAATACTGTTTTGATGAAAGAAAATGAATTATCTTAAAAAATTCTATCTCCTTATGTCTATTTCCGTCTATTAAAACAACAATTAATTTCGACAAATACTGTGCAAATACTCCTTTGATATAAGCAAATGAATTAGCTTCGAAAATACTATCTTTTTATGTCTATTTCCGTCTATTAAAACACCAATTAACTTCGACAAATACTGCTTGGATAAAAAATAAATGGATTAGCTTCGAAAATGCTATTTCTTTACGGCTATTTCCGTCTATTAAAACGACAAATGACTTTGACAAATACTGTTTAAATACTGCTTTGATAAAAAGCCAATGAATTATCTTAAAAAATACTATCTCTTTATATCTATTTCCGTCTATTAAAACAAGTAACTTCGACAAATACTGTCTAAATACTGCTTGGATGAAAAACAAATGAATTAGCTTCGAAATTACTATCTCTTTACTTCTATTTCCGTCTATTAAAAAAGCAAATATCTTCTACAAATACTGCTGTGACCAAGTTGTGGAATGATCTTCTTAATCGGGTAGTGGAATCAGTAGAACTTCAAAAGTTTAAATTTGCAGTAAATGTTTTTATGTTGACCAGGATGACATGAGTCTTTTTTAGTCTATATATTAATTATCTGTTTTATGTTGTTAATATTTTTTTTAAATATTTGATTTTAATTTTTTTCATTACTTCTGATATCGTTAATCTATCTCCTTATTTCCTTTCGTCACTGAGCTATTTTGCCCTGTTGGAGCCCTTGGGCTTATAGCATTTTGCTTTTCCAACTAGGGTTGTCGCTTGGCTAGTAATAATTAAAATAATGATAATAAAAAGGATTACTTTCGAAAACACCATCTCTTTACGCTTATATCCGTTTATTAAAACAGCAAATAACTTCAACAGTGTTTCAAAATAGCCAGCGCTACATGAGAGTGCCAAAAGCACCACCTATGTTACTGCGCCCTTCATTTTGACATTTCTTTATTTCATCTTTTTTTTTTTTTTTATTATACTCGGTTTTTATGTCCCTTCAGTATTTCCATTTGGGAGCTGAAATTGTGCGCCATTTATATTTTCCCCAACACTCGTCAGGATGAATTTGTTGGAGATCTGCATGCAAATTTTCGGTAGCAATATTCGCCGTGCAAGGCTGTAATGTCCCTCGCTTAAGACCAGAGCCATTTGAAAACGTTTCCCCCCCCCCCCCACAAAAAAAGAAACTTTTCCAAAAAAGAAGGAATGCATTTCGTACCAGAACTTAAAATCTTCTTTTCTGACTTGCGAGAATGTTTCATAAAAAAAATTTTAAATATAGAAAAGAATATGATTCTATTTTGTTGGGAGATACACTTTGGTTCTTATGAAATTTTTTTTGTTCTGTTTTCTAAATAATGAAACGTTTTTTCTTTATCTTTTTTTTTCGTGTATAATAGAAAGTTTCTTATGAAATATGTTTTATTTTTGAAAAAGGGAAACCTTTTTTTTTCAATTTATTTGGATGTTCACTAGAAAGGTTCTTATGATATATATTTTTTGAAGGCTCAAGCCATGTCGTCGTGATGGAAGTTCCTTAAAGTAGCTCCCTAAGGGATATATGTACTACAGTGATATTCCCAGAGAATTTTACCTTCAGGTATCTAAAATTCTAACTCCTGGCGCGAATATCCTTAAAATTTCTCCAAAGGATATCGCATAATATCAGCAGACGCATTCTTGACACGCCTCCATAGTAATCTGCACCCCAAACAACGTTTTGGATTCGAGGAGGATGTGGCAAAAGGGAGCCGTCCAAAGGCTCTCCCCGCTCTCGTAATAATATTGGGAATACAACAGCGCCATTCCCACGACGGCGGACAATCCTTTTTTTGTAGCGATCTCGCTCCGTGATATTTCCTGGTGATATAACTTTTCGATCGTTTTACAGGATTATTATTATGCTTTCTCCATCTTCTTCCGCCTCTAGAAAGTTGAGTATCGGGTCTTTACTATGAGTATATTTTAGCTCCTGTTTCACAATGAAATTAGAGTATTTTATTGTGTTTATGAGCTAGGCCAGTTACTGGAGGCGCCATGGCGCCGTCGTTCGTTAGGCATGTGTTATTTAGATAGCAGAACGACTTCCAGTTTTTAATAGCTTTATTTGATTGTTTTAATTATTTAGCTATTTAGGCAATTACTCTTGTAAAGTTTTGATAAAGTGCATAATTTTTGTTTCCCCCTTTTCTCTGTCGATCGTATAGTTAGAGTTTTCTTTCAGTGGAGACTGATACATCCTAGAATGTTATGAAACATTACACGTCTCTTCGGAGATTTAAGCGTAATCTCTTTTCCTCTGAGTGTAGCCTCAGGCTACAACCCTAATAACTGTGCCTTGAATTTTATTCAGACATGGCTAACTTAGGGTTTGTCCTGCTTCTTCCCTTAACCGTTGGTTGTGGTATACCATCGGGTTTTGGGATTTAGTCAGAATCTCAGAGTATTTAGTCTTATGTCGGCGACCTGCCGGCAGGGCAAATGGGTTGTAGGATACCATCATTCCTCTGCCGGCTAGGTGGCCGGCAATTGAGGTTAGCCCTCATTAGCCGCACTTGAAGTTATGGTAGGATACCATCTTCTCCTTGCGATTAAAAGACTAGTCCTATGTCACAGTACTCTGGGCTGAAGAGTAATTTTCTTTAGCCTAGGATACGTGGCACTGGAACTCTGGTTTTTCTTTGTTGAGGGGAGGCGGCAGTGCTGCCATCCCCTTAACAGTGTCGGCAATCTCTGGGTTGGAGAACTGAGTCTATCCTGTTCCCTGGGATTCTGCCGATACCAAAACAGAGTTTCTTTTACAGGTGGTAGGATTGACAATTTTTGCCAGTTCCTTTCAGACTCGTTACAGGACCCTGTTCCCTACCCCTCTGTCCTCTTTTGATGGCTGAGCCATTGTCTTTCTTTAGGCCGGCATCTTGCAACCTTCCTTTGCTGGTAGGTTGCCGTAGCCAGCCAGACTCCCTCTCGAGCCATGTCTTTGGCTGACGGCAGAGCATACTGCCGCCAACCACATCATCTATCGGCAATTGCCGGCCTAGCCGGCAACTGCCGGCCCAGCCGGCAGCCAAGATGGCTGCCGGCGACCATGATGGCCGTGAGAGGGAAGTCCCTTCTGTTCCCAAGGTTCTTCAGTCCTCCCTTGGACTGTTGCTACAGGTCCTGTTGCCGGGGTACTGCCGGCCAGGCAGGCAGAGATAGTGCTGACTCAGTTGGCAGCACGCCGACTGTACTGGTACTGCTGGACTTGCCGGCCGGCAGTGTATCGGCAATAGTACTGTAGCTGCATGGAAGCCTGAATGGTACATTCTCCCCTTCTATTAGAACCTTCTTTTTGGAAAAGGCAGTCAAATTAGACTTTTACATCCTTAATTACTGTATACATAATCAGTAAGGAGTAACCTTTTTTCCATGCTATCTCTCTCTCTTTAGCTAGCATGCCGGGTATGCCGGCAAGACCTAGCTATGACGGCTACATGCCGGCTGAACTACTGTATATCTTATACAGGTAGCCAGTATATCTGCATTATAGAATATGCTGCAGATAGAAAACTACTATATAATTTATACTAGTAGTTATTTCCAATATATTTTGGATATCCAACACAGGCATTTACTGAGCCCAATCCTATATTGAATGAATATGATTTCTTCAATATCCTGATTAAAAATCAGTATTAGGATTGCCCTACAATATTAAACACTTCAAGGCAGGAGTAATACACTCCTAACCCTTAAAGGGTGGAGCCTTTTTCCTTGAGTCTCCCTGATCAGGAGACTCTATATTTTAATATAGTAGGAAGAATACAGCAAATAGGCTGAGTGGGATATACAAATATATGTCTTTATTTTGCTTTTCCAGCTGGCTTTATGCTAGATGGACCATACTGTCATATGCTACTATGAAGGCAGCATAATGACTAGACTACAATACATGATGTACGGTAGCCAGTAAATTGCAATATAGACTTACTGCAATTAGAAAACTATAGTACCATGATACAGTAGTATTTTCTGACATACCTTGGGTACCCTTGTACGAGCATTCTGCTGGTACCGTTCATATATTGAATGAATAGTTTTCTTCAATATTCTGATCGAGAATCAGTCATCCTGACCCCACAGTATTAACATTATTTTGGGACAGTGATTTGATACTTCTCTACCCCTAGGGGTGAGAGTCCTTCTACTTGGAGTTACTCTATAGAGAAATCCCCATGTAGTTAATACTGAGGGGAAGCAACAGCATTTGCTCACAGGGGTACACAAGTATGTATCTCCTACTATCCCTTTATAGCTTACTATCCTAAGCTACTCTATTGTAAAGGACATTTGAATGTTGGTTGTCAAGGAGATAATCCATTGTGTACTCATTTGGTTTTCCTTTCTTTACAGGAGGAACACCAGATACCTTGTGCTGCAGTCCTCTGCAAGGCCAAGAGTAAGTATTTTTACGGTCATAATACTTGCAGGTTTCATGCCCCCTGCAATATTATTTCTGGATCCCTACATTATTGGAACCCACAGGTTTGCAATATATGTCAGACATTAATGTCCGAAGGTTTTGAAAATCCCAAGTCTACAGAGACTAGGGATACAGCTCAATATAAATTACGCAACTGGGTGAGAGGCTTTCAAAAGATCTCTCTGGGACCTTTCCTACCTGATGATGGGATGCTTAAGCTACTATTTCCGGAAGCAAGTGAGGAAACAGTAGTGCCTCAGGAGCTAACTACATCCCCTGACGGGCAGAAAACCTTTGAGATTAAGGGCAAGAAATGCCCCAAGGTAGAAGAGGAAAATATTGCATCGGAATTTCCTGTGCCGGCTTTAGAGCCATCGATGTCGACATCTTCGTCTTCTACCCCTAATTTGGATAATGTGGTACAATTATGTATCCAACTGAAGAATCAAATAGAGAGCTTTCATAGACAAAACGAAAAGCAGGAAGTAAAACGCAAGATAGATCCTTGTAAAGTTTCTCTTCTCGCTTCCCAGGGGTCAGTCAAACGACCCATGAATCAAGACCTACCAACATGCTCCATAACCAATCCCTGGAGGTTCGCGGAGCAGATGTCGATTTCAAATGGCAATCTCTGCATCTCAGAGAAAATAGGTGAAGTACCTTTGGACAAAACTCAATTTTGGCCAAGCTTTGATGCTTTCCCTAATTATTGGGTTTGACTGAAGTACGAACCAAAAACAAGAAAAGGAACGGAACCAAAGGAGGTCTTGATTCTCGACCATGATAAGGCACAGACTATCCTTTCAGGTAGTATAAGAAAGGCGGGTTATTCAGAGTCGAAGGTATTCTCACTGAATAACGGACACCCTTCCTTTCTTGCTCCTACTTCACTCTCATTTACTTCTGTTGCCAAAGCGGTAGAGGTGGGTAAGCCATGTCCCACATTCGATGAGTGCAAGCCTTTGTCACCAGCTTTTCCCAGACAGGAAAAGGATTGGAAGGAAGTCCATTTGACATTTTCAGTAGGAAAATTAGACAAGGATATCGCAAGTCTCCCTAAATTGTCTGAGTTGCTCTTATGTAATGAACAGGAGTCAAAGGAGAGACTTGCGACATCCCTTTCTCTACAAAACTACATAGAGTTGTGTTCAACCTACGAGAGTACCCCAGACATGCTCATGGTCATAGCCAAAATGCATATGGCTATCTTGGTGAAGGACCTTTACGCCTTCATGAAGGCTAGGAGAGCATGCAGAGAGTGTGTTCGCTGATGCAACAGTAAAACACGAAACAAGGAAGCTAATATCTTCCAACATCTGGGGTAAAGACCTCTTCCCACACGAGGTCACTAAGGAAGTAATTAAGAACACCACCATGGAGAACATAGGTCTTCTCCAAAAATGGGGCATTCCTTCAAAGAGAAAATCTTCTGTGGTTGTGGGTCCCCAACCTAAAAAGAAGATTAGAAATGCAGGAAATATCGGGGCTGCTCAACAACATCCCACTATTCCAGTGACCACGATGCTACAGGCAGATGGTCAAAAGTCTAAGCCTACTGAGTACTCGAAGCATAAAGACGCTTCGACTAGGAGGAACTTTCCCTCAGGATCGCAGGACCTTCGATCCTTCGGTCCAAAGCCTATTCAAGATGAGCCATTGATGGGAAACAGAAATGTCCCTACCATCATTTCCTTACCTTCTCCTACAGTTCAAAACCCTCCTGGAGGAGTATATCTGAGAGCTATAGACCATACAGGTAGTAAGAAAACTTTAGCTCATTGAGTTCGAGGGAAGGCTGCTTCGTGTTCACGAAAAGGACTCAAGATATCAATGAGCCATTCTGAACTTGTCGCCACTCAACAAGTTCATAAAAAAACAGCAAGTTCTGAATGTTAATCCTTCTGAACATATGGACCTTGTTCCAATTAAGGGTGTTCGTAGTCTTGTCAGACCTGAAAGGTGTCCTTCGGAACCTTCCAGTCAACACCCCCCCCCCCGTTCCTCCTATCTAGAATTCATGTTACAAAGAGTAACATTCATCCTAAGGAAGATACGTGTCGAACTCACAGTTCTAAGTATCTTCAAAGGATTGACGAACTTAGTCACGTCAAATTCAAGCCTAGAAATAGTTCAGGTATTAATATACCTGATCAAGAGGCTGGATTGGGCAACACAAGAAGTGTCCGACCAATGTGCATTCAAAGAGATGACCGGGTTCCTGGGACATCACGGATGCAAGATAGGCTTCTAGAAGTCTTGACTTTCTCCAGCTCAGGGGTTTCGATGTTTAAAAAACCATTGAAGCCCTCAGTCACATCAACTCTCCTCTCCTTTGGAAATATAAAAGGAGCTCGTGAGGTCTGTCAAGAGACTCAGGTATTCAGTCAGAATACCAAAACTCCAACAGGAAAAAGCGCTAATCTTTCCCCAATTCGCTATAGTGACAGACCTGGTGCTAAGGGCACACCGGAAAGATGCGTTAGGAGCTTGGAGAAAACACACATCAAACGCTTGAAGAGATGAAAAAAAACTGAGATCGGTCCCTCTTTAATCGCTTCTCTTACAGAAATTAGAGCACGAAAGTCCCAATACTCTGCTGGTTCTTTCATGGGTGGGGAAGCCCCCTCCACACAGATCAGGCTCCCTACGACTGATCTGGGACACCGAAGCGATAATAAGACGTCACATTCGAACGTCTCATTCAGTCTTGGTGAAGTTACCCATCCCTCTCTTGAAGGGACGGCACCTACCAGCAGTTCATTTACAACTGATCCACGATGTGACGGTGGATACTCTATTTCGATACAAACCGATAGAGTTGGAATGGTCCATGGGTGCAGACATATTCCCTCCCAGATGGGAACAAGTCCCGGAACTGCAATTCGACCTTTTCATCACGAGCGTCTTAAAGAAACTACCTCGCTATATAGCCCCATACGGGGATCCTCTAGTGGGGCTGATAGACTAGATGAGGCTGGTCCTAGCTCTGACCCTAGGTATATTTCCGAAGATTCAGAAATTAACTGCCTTCGTTTTATCACAGAGAACCCAAACCCTTCATTTCATGATTTTCTCGCTCTAGCGGTTAGAAAAAGGTTTGGGATCTCAAAAGGCAATATATAATTCTTAGAAGAATACAAGGCCAAGTCAACTAGAAGACAATATGAGTCTTCCTGGAAAAAGTGGGTTGCGTTTGTCAAAGCAAAAGGAATTTCAATGAACTTCTGTCTGTCCTTCTTTGTCCACCTTCATAGCCAAGGTCTGGTGCCAATACGATAAATACGTGCAAGTCAGCCTCGACTAGGCCTCTCCTATATGCCTTTCAAGGGGATCTGGCGAATGAAATCTTTAATAAGATTCCGAAGGCATGTGCTAGGCTTAAGCCCGCGGTACCACCAAAGCCCATCTCTTGGTCTTTGGACAAGGTCTTACATTATGCCTCATCTGTGAACAATGAAGATTGTTCTCTTAAGGATCTAACACAAAAGGTTTTTTTTTTGTTCGCTATTGCCTCCGGGGCTAGAGTTAGTGAAATAGTGGCCCTATTCAGAGATGAGGGTCACATTCAGTTCACAGAAGTGGGAGAACTGAATCTATTTCCTGATCCATCCCTTCTCGCTAAAAATGAGCTACCCACTAAGAGGTGGGGTCCCTGGAGAATCTGCCCTCTGAAGGAAGATGTCTCTCTATGTCCTGTAGAGTGTCTAAAGGTCTATCTTCGTAGAACTTCAGACTTCAGGGGAGGACAGCTCTTTAAAGGAGAAACTTCTGGATCAAATTTATCCCTAAAACTACTAAGGACGAAGCTCACCTATTTCATTCGTAGAGCGGATCCGGACAGTACTCCCGCAGGTCATGATCCGAGAAAGATTGCTTCACCACTGAACTTCTTTCAGTATATGGACTTTGAGCGCCTTCGTTCATACACTGGATGGAAATCATCCAGAGCGTTTTACAAACACTATGCAAAACAAGTGCATGAACTGAAACACTTCGTAGTGGCAGCAGGTAGTGTATTAAAACCTGCCCCCTAATTACTGTAGCAAACAGTTTTTGGTTTGGGACCTCACATGTCCTCGCACATGTAACGGATGAGAATCATCCAGAGTGTTCTACATACACTATACTAGACAAATCTATGATCTTAAGCAATATATGGTGATGCCAGGTAGAATATTTAACCTGCCGTCTAATTCTACGATGAACAGCTATTTGACTGGGACTGTCAATTAAAGGGAGAAGAGGTCACCCTTCTTAGGTGTGACTTCTTTTAATTAAGTGTTACCATGATAACACTGGCTCTGTTCAAAATCCCAGGTGTGGAATTATACAGAGCACTACTGCCGGTGTACGAAGTACACAGTGCAGATAGAAGTAACCAGTACATGAATTATGAAGAGAAATTGTTTTATAATTTTTCTTCAGTCTGAGAGTGGCACTCATCATTTTTTCCTTCAAGAAGGAAATATAGTCTTTGTACTTGTTGCAGGTATAATCCCATTGTCATACTACATTCGTTTTACTGAACATCTTTTAGTCATTTATTAGTAATAAATGTCTATTAGAATGTAGTGCGTCCACCTTCGCCAGACAATTGTATGTGTACAGGCCAAACTTCTTCAACTTACCAAAGTAAGTATCCCTCATATATTTGTATGCATCAAATAATAGATATAAGAGACACTGATGTTATTTTAGCAAATATACAACTATGAGACTATTTGTATATTCAGTGTGTACTTATGTTTGGTCATAATATGTATGTTAACCTCAAAATTCCTTTTCTACTGTCTAGAATGACTCTTCCCTGTAGGAGGCAGGAAGCACTAACATTGGTTATGATTAGTGATGGTGACGAATAACGGTAACGTCCCTTGTCTCATGTGGTCCCCATGACCATAGAAAAGGTTGCTATAAGGTTAAGGCACTGATTAAGAATCCACAGATACACTGATGCTCTGGTATGCTTCCATCACGACGACATGGCTTGAGCCCAAAAAACGGATTTTGAGCGAAGCGAAAAATCTATTTTTGGGTGAGATGGCCATTTCGTCCTGATGGAGCCACCCATCTCTTCTAAAAGAACAGATCTTCACAGTATCCCTCCCGTGGTACTGTATCTGTAACACCACGCTCAATGCTACAAGGAATGTCCGCTGTCGTGGGAATGGCGCTGTTTTATTCCCAATAGTATTACGAGAGCGGGGAGCCTTTGGACGGCTCCCTTTTGCCACATCCTCCTCGAAGCCAAAACGCTGTTTTGGGTGCAGATTACTATGGAGGCGTGTCAAGAATGCGTCTGCTGATATTATGCGATATCCTTTGGAGAAATTTTAAGGATATTCGCGCCAGGAGTTAGAATTTTGGATACCTAAAGGTAAAATTCTCTGGGAATATCACTGTAGTACATATATCCCTTAGGGAGCTACTTTAAGGAACTTTCATCAGGACGACATGGCCATCTCACCCAAAAATAGATTTTTCGCTTTGCTCAAAATCCGTTAATTTTGAAATATGTAAACTATTTTTTTATGTACACTAAAAAGGTTCTATGAAATATGTTTTATTTTTTAAATATAGAGACTTTTTTTTTTTTTTTTTACTAATTTTTGAATGAACACTAGAAAGGTTCTATGAAATTTTTATTTTCTGAAACACGAAACGTTTGCTTTTTTATTGTTTTTAAGATGTACACGAAAAAAATTCTATGAAAAATGTTTTATTTCTAAACTTGGAAACATTTTTTTTTTCATCTTTTTTCTTAGATGTAACTAAAATAGTTCTATGAAATATGTTTTATTTTTTAAATATGAAAACATTTTTTTACTATTTTTATATACATTAGACAAGTTCTATGAAATGTATTTTGTTTTTGAAATATGGAAACGTCTTATGATTTTTTTGGATGTTTACTAGAAATGTTCTATGAAATTATTTATTTTTGAAGTATGGAAACATTTTATGATTTTTTTTGAGGAGTTGATGTAAAGACGAAAAGAACATTTTGAAGAGACACTATAAGATTGATATCAACTTATGGGCACCAGTCGTGGTAAAATATACATCTCACTTGTAAAATTGATATCAATTTATGGGTATCAGTCGTGTTATAATATACATATAACTTGCAAGATTGATATCATATCAAGGGCACCAGTCGTGGTAAAATATAAATATCACTTGTAAGATTGATATCAACTTATGGGCACCAGTCGTGGTACAGCCCTGTATAACTGTATACAAATGATGCAAAATTTCTTGCCTTCAAGAATAAAGAATTGAGAAGGATTTTGGGAATCAAATGGCAACAGCATATAACAAATGCAGCGATTCGTGAGGTGACAGGTGTGCCTAATGTGAACGATATAGTTAAATTATCAAGATGGAGATGGATGGGACATATCTTAAGAAGGGAAGATGAGATAGTCCAGGATATATCTGAATGGAAGCCGCAGGGCAGGAGAGGATGAAGCAGACCAGGAGAAACGTGGCCGATGCCAATACAAATGGAGGTTGGATATGAGAATTAGGTTAAGCTCAAAGAAATGACACAGGAAAGATATATATGGCGTGAATTCATTGAGGCTTTCTGCATCCCGTAGGTTCCACAGGATTAAGATAAGACTTGTACTAGAAATGTTTTATGAAATATGTTTCGTTTCTGAATAATTGAACAGTTTTATAACTGA
>NC_090758.1:3022709-3053729 GCF_036898095.1 Palaemon carinicauda
CTTGTAGTACTCCAGGTCTTGTCCTGTGAATACTTCTGTATGACTACCATCAACCATTACCCTACTACAAGTTCCACTATGCATATTCATTAAGATGTTTACAATCTTTCTGGTATTCCATAGTGCCTCAGAATCTTTTTTAACATACTACTTGAAATACCATCAAATGCTTTCTCAAAATCCATAAAGCACAAAAGGAAGAGGTGATTTTAGCTCATTACACTGTTGAGCTACATGTCATAGAATAAAAATTTTATCATCACATCCTCTACCCTTTCTGAAACTTTTCCTTTTAAGTATTCTATCTATAACTGGTTCTATTGCATTCCATATTCATCATCATTATCATCTCCTCCTACGTCTATAGACGCAAAGGGCCTAGGTTAGATTTCCCCATTCGTCTCTATACTTCTCCATTCATCCATTCAATATTACCTTGGCATTATGATCCCTTGCCAATTCCCACAGTCCCTCAAATCTCCAGTCCTAGATACTATAATAATATATAATCGATCTTTTTACATTCACCAGGCATTACTTCATCTCACACATATGATTTAATAATTTATGGAACACAATGGATGTCTGAATCTTACAGCCTTCAACATTTAGCTGTAATACTAACCTTTCCTGGTGACTTATAGTTTTTTTCAATTGCTTGATTTTCAAAACGATCTCTGCTAATTTAATGTCACTTATATCTATAGGAGGATCATTTTCAGCCTCAAGGATTTCTTTCCTCGTTTGGTGGGGGGGGGGGGTGCCTATTTCGTATCTTTTCAAAATGTTCTTTTCGTCTTTACATCATCCCCTCAAAAAAATCATAGAACGTTTTCATATTTCAAAAATAGGATATATTTAATAGAACTTTTCTAATGTACATAAAAAATAGTAAAAAAACGTTTTAATGTTTGAAAAATAAAACATATTTCCTAAAACCTTTTTTAGAGTACATTTGAAAATTAATCAAAAAATTTTGCATATTTCAAAAATAGAATATATTTCATAGAACCTATTTAGTGTATATCTAAAAAAATTAAAAAAACGTTTCTGTTTCAAAAATAAAACATATATCATGGAACTTTTCTAATGTACGTCCAAAAACAAATAATAAAAAATGTTTCCATATTTCAAAAACAGCATTTCATAGAACCTTTCAAGTTTACTATAAAAAAGTTTCCATATTTAAAAAACAAAAAAAAATTATTTCATAAGAACCAAAGGGTATCTCCCCACAAAATTTAATCATATAACTTTTCCATACTTAAAAAAAGAAATTATGAAACATTCTCGTAAGTCAGAAAAGATTTCAAGTTTTAGTACGAAATGCATTCATTCTTTTTTGGAATTTTTTTTTTTTTTTTTTGGGGGGGTAACGTTTCCAAATGGCTCTGGTCTTAAGCGTGGGACATTACAGCCTTGCACGGCGAATATTGCTGCCGAAAATTTGCATTCAGATCTCCAACAAATTCATCCTGACGAGTGTTGGGGAAAAATAAAATGGCGCGCAATTTCTGCTCCCAAATGGAAATGCTGGGGGGACACAAAAACCAAATATAATCAAGAAAAAAAAAAGATGAAATAAAGAAATGTCAAATGAAGGTTGCAGTAACATAGGTGGTGCTTTGGGACTCTCATTTGGCGCTGGCTATTTTGAAACACTGTTGAAGTTATTTGCTGTTTTAATAGACGGAAATAAACGTAAAGAGATAGTATTTTCGAAAGTAATCCCTTTTTATTATTATTATTATTTTAATTATTACCAGCCAAAGCTACAACCCTAGTTGGAAAAGAAAATGCTATAAGCCCAAGGGCTCCAACAGGGCAAAATAACCAAGTGAGGAAAGGAGAAGAAGGAAATAGATAAACGATATCAAAAGTAATGAAAAAAAATTATATATTAAAAAAAAACATAAACATTAAACAGTGATAATTAATATATAGACTAAAAAGACTTATGTCAGCCTGTTCAACATATAAACATTTGCTGCAAGTTTGAACTTTTGAAGTTCTACTGATTCATCTACCCGAATAGGAAGATCATTCCACAACTGGGTCACAGCAGTATTTGTATAGTATTTATAGAAGTTATTTGTTGTTTTAATAGACGGAAATAGACATAAATGAGATAGTATTTTCGAAGCTAATCCATTTGTTTTTTATCCAAACAGTATTTGGACAGTATTTTTCGAAGTTAATTGTTGTTTTAATAGATGGAAATAAACATAAGGAGATAGCATTTTTTAAGATAATTCATTTTCTTTCATTAAAACAGTATTTGCACCTTCAATATTATTTCAAAACGATTAAGTTAATGCAATCAACTACTTATAAAAAATAATTTTCTTATTCATGTTGTATTTTATCCAGAGACAAAAGTAAATATTAATTAATTTTGTTGTTTAATATGAAGCATTTATTCATTGCATTAATCTTAAATTTTCTGTCAAAATTTTATCTTTACTTAATCATGGAGAGGCAAAATTAGATATTACACAGGTATTTTTTTTTAGAAAAACGTTAATTAATTGTATTTTTTTGTATTTTCTCTGAATTTTCTGTCAAGAATCAATTTTACCTAATTAGGGAGAAGCAAAATTAGATATTACACATTTTTGTCTCTAATAGGAAGGCGTTTGTGTATTGTATTTTCTCTAAAAATTTCTGTAAAAAAAAATTCTATTTTTATAGATTAAGGAGAAGTAAAAAATTAGTTATTTCTCAACATGTAGGCATTAATTTAATGTGTTTTCATTTAATTTTATTTTAAGAATTGATCATTACAAATCATGTATATTTCTCAATAAGTAAGTATTATTTCAATGTGTTTTCTTTTAGTTTTCTGTCAAAAATAATTTTCTACCAATTACAGATATTCAGTAACCATTCCATACCTTTTATAAATCTGATCAACTACGACATCCAAATGAAGAAGATATTCTAAATGATCATTATATTCTGGTCCAATCCTGGAAGGATTACATGTAATGCTTCAAAGGATGCCTTTGAAAGGACGTGAGATCCTTGTAGGATTGTTTCATGGATAAGATTGAAGACGAGGGATCTGATGATATCTCGGGAGGAAATTGGAAGATGAAATCTAGCTGGATTTTGAGGTAGGGGAGTTGGCAGGGGTGTGGGGGGGGGCAGGACTCAAAATTCTACACGATAAGAGATAATATGATATACGAGGGATATAAAAACACCATCATCCAATCAATGCCTTCCTTTTCGAAAAATAACTTAACGTGATTGGCTGTTGCGAAAGACCATTAGCCAATCAGCAAAATCCTTCCACGAAGAGTTTAATCGAATTGGCTGTTGCAATTCCACGACACCCAATCAGCGTTCGTTATTTCGAACAGGATTAATTCTATTGGTTGATTTTTAGATTCGAGTATTGTCCTTATTTTTGTTGTTTATATATATTTTTTTTATTAATTTTCATCTTATTTTGTTTTTAACGTTAACAAATAGTTTTCCTACCCTTTTTCACGCTTTATTTATATAACTCATTTACAGATTTAAATTAACTCAATGAGATTGTTTTTAACATGTAGAGTTTACAAATTTAAAGGTAACTCATGAATGGCAATGTCCTTGAGCTCCCTCCCCACCCAAGCTAAGACCAGGGAGTAACAGTTGATGGCAGGCAATGACTCAGGGGATAGGCAAGTACTGAAAACTCTTATCCCACGTATTACAAGTCTGTGGCGGTTTTTAATGGGCTACCAAACTTTAATTAATTAAAGTTATATTGACAATGTATCAATATCAATAACAATAATAGAAATATATGATATATTTGTGAACACTAAACCTAACACTATTAAAACTATATTATACAAAAAGGATTTTCGTGCAAGGCATAAATATTAGTGCCTCAAGTCTATTTCATACTATACTCCTATGTCCAACCTCTCCCCAGTTTCTCTCTCTCTCTCTCTCTCTCTCTCTCTCTCTCTCTCTCTCTATGTCTACATGTTTGCATAATACAGGTAAAAAGAAGAAAAAAATTGAAAAGTGTCCCTATACTAAGGCAATAATAATAATAATAATAATAATAATAATAATAATAATAATAATAATAATAATAATAATAATAATAATATTATTATTATTATCATCATCATCATCATCATTACTATTATTACCATTAGTATTATCATTATTAATAATAATAGTAATAATAATAATAAAATAATAATATTATTATTATTATTATTATTATTATTATTATTATTATTATTATTATTATTATTATCATTATTATTATTATCATTAATAATAATAATAATAATAAAAATATTAATAATAATAATAATAATAATAATAATAATAATAATAATAATAATAGAGCACTGTGAAATCCTTCTCATTGCCCAGATATTTATCAAATAATTCTTATAACTTTCCGTTCCCTTCGGAAACCAGAAAGGAATTTCTAAGTCTCCTATTTCTTCCTCGCAGGATTTCACGCAGCGGACGTGACTGACATATCATGATAGGACTCTAGCCGTTAATGGAAGGTAATCACAATGAAATATGAAGATATTTTGTCTCGCAAACTTATATCCTATTCCAGTTCTGTTGTGTCTGGAACTTTTATTGCTTGATATTTGTATTCTTCCAGGTTTTTTTTTAATGTCTTTCCTTGCTTGTGATATTTTGTGGTGTGCTGATTACATGTCATCATCATCTCCTCCTACGCCTGTTAACACAAAGGGCCTCGGTTAGATTTCGCCTTCGTCTGTATCCTATGCTTTTAATTCAATACTTCTCCATTCACCATCTCCTACCTTCGTGCTTTATAGTCCTAAGCCATGTAGGCCTGGGTCTTCCAATTCTTCTAGTGCCTTGTGGAGCCCAGTTAAACGGTTGTTGAGCTAATCTCCCTTGGGGAGTGCGAAGAGCATGCCCAAATCATCTCCATCTACCCCTCATCATGATCTCATCCACATATGGTACTCGACTAATCTCTCTTATAGTTTCATTACTAATCCTGTCCTGCCATTTAAACTCGCAATATCCTTCTGTGGGCTTTATTCTCAAATCTATTAAATCTATTGGATATTCTTTCATTGTCATACCATGATTTAAAAATTTAAAAGATTAAAGGCGCTCATGAATGGCAGATGTAAGGGGCAGTGACATTGCTCTATCAAGCAGGACAATGCCCGAGCCCCCTCTCCACTCAATCTAGGACCAGGGAGGGCCAGGCAATGGCTGCTGGTGACTTAACAGATAGAAGTGTGGAGTGGTTGAGGGTTTAAAATCTTCCGAATGAATCTACGTATTTTAAAGGTTCAAAGATTTAAAGGCCGCTCATGAATGGCAAAGGTAAGGGACAGTGACATTGCCCTATCAAGTAGGACAAATGCCCAAGCCCCCTCTCCACTCAAGCTAGGACCAGGGAGGGCCAGGCAATGGCTGCTGATGACTCAACAGATAGACTTAAAGGCTCCCCCAAACCCACCAATCTTAGCTCACAAGGATGGTAAGGTTGCTGACACTAATGGCACTAACGAGTCTGAGCGGGACTCGAACCTTTGACTGGCAAACACCAGGACAGAAACGTTACCAATGAGGCCACAACAACCCAACCTGTTGGTTTTCCCGGTTAGAAATCGTGTGGTTTATTATAGTTTTCTCATTTTATTTAATTTTTCAAAAAAAAATTAATTTATTTAACACTTTTTTATTAAAAAGAATAATAGAATTACTCACTGAAATAATTTAGATGCAACGACAAAAGCCTTAATTACATTGTACACATATTCACTGTTAATAATTTCCCGTCAAAAAATCCTGGAATAATGATGCTAGACATTAACCGTTTTCAAAACGGATATATTGACGTAAAGGAGTGATATTACGGTCACCAACCCATAAAAGGTAGTAAGAAAGTAGGGTAAAAATAAGGTCCCCTGTATTTTACTGAAATATTGCTGAGAACAGTATATTTTCACGGGGAATTTCCGATTAAAAATATGGCTTTTTTCAACAGAGCAGCATAACATGGAATTCCTCCAGTAGGTAAGAGAGAGGAGAGAGGAGAGAGAGAGAGAGAGAGAGAGGATAGTACTTAAGCCCTATTACTTAGAAAGGATATTGATAGGTCCATGGCTCTTCTGGATGAAGAAGGATCACTGGCGAGTCCTAGAGATCAATAACTGATCCTGTGAGGATAGGAAGTAATCTCAGATCCTGAGGAAACTAGGACTGGGCGCTCTGTCATATTACCAAACAAAATAGAGGACAGAATATATTATATTTTGTATGTATGTATGTATATATGTATGTATGTGTGTATGTATTATGTATGTCCCTTTCTGAGTGTGCCACCTGTAACTAGCTTGGCTTGCTATGGGTGATCAGACCAAAGTCTCCCACCTTCTCTAATCCGCATTGGCCAACGCGGTGATGAAATCTGACCAAACTCCAGACACGGAATAAGTACATGTCCTGAAGCCTTTGTTCTACAATGGACTAGTACCAGCTGATGATGATATATGTATGTATGTATTTGTGTATGTATTTAAATGAGGCAACACATCTTTCGATTCAAAGAAACCTTGCAAGGAAATCTAGACAAGAATTTTAAATCAAAGATAACATCCCGTTAGTTCCTTTAGAGTCTGCAACCTCACCCTCATTGTGAGCTAAGGTTAGGCTGTATTGGGGAGTCTATAAGTCATTCTGCTGAGTCGATCAGCAGCCATAGCCTGGCCCTCCTTAGTCCTAGCTTGGACGGAGAGATGGCTTGTGCGTTGATCATATGCAATATATGGTCAGTCTCTAGGGCATTGCCCTGCTTGCTATGGCAATGTCACTGTCCCTTGTCTGCTATTCATGAATGACCTTTTAAAACCTTTAAATGAAGTCCTGGGTCAAAATGTAACCTTTAGGAATTTTCAACTTAAGAGACACGTATAATGTGAACAAAAAGATTTTTATGAATGAAATTCTATCAATGAATTACTATTGAAACGTAATGTAATTACCCTGTCATCAAGTCATCCTGATCTTAGATAGTAAATCATATTGGATTTCTCATCAATCATTTTAGGATATTATTAATCACATATGGTAATTACTATTATCAAGGTTTTTCATTTAAAACCAAAATCCTTGAACAGTCAAAAAACAGATGGCATAATTGATATTTTAATTTTTTCATAGTTAAAAAATAGGTAAAAATTGTAATTTAATTCTCTTTGAAGTTAAAACTATAAGAAATTAATAAACAGTGAAAAGGTTGGGCTATCATTTTCTAGTTTTTGAAAGGGAAAGCAGAAGCAATTAAGGTGATTCCAAAAACCTGGAAGTTTTATACCATTGATGCAAATTAGACATTATGAATTCAAAGACTCGATTTAACGTTGAATAACGTGGCTTGACAGTATGTGAAATGAAAATGAATAGAAAATGAAAAATGTCTAATTTCAAAATGGAGAGAAAATATGTTATGTATTGTTCAGAAAAGCAATTTTCCTGTAAAAATGAAGGAAAAAATCTTAATTGATATCATGAAAATGTATAAAAATTTTATTTTTTTTTTAACTTGAAGAAGAAACAAAAATCTACACAGTTAATCAGATTATGGAAGAGAAAACTCTAACCAATAATAATAATAATAATAATAATAATAATAATAATAATAATAATAGAATGATAATAATAATAATAATAATAATAATAATAATATAATAATAATAATAATAATAATAATAATAATAATAATAATAATAATAATTGTTAACATTTTTATATAGATAAGATAGAAAAATAATAATAATAATAATAATAATAATAATAATAATAATAATAATAATAATAATGATCTTATCAACATCTGAAACTCATATATTATTTTTCTCATAATAATATATAAAATAATAGTTTTATAATAGATTATAATAAGTTATACAAAAATATAAGATGGTACATCATCCTATTTTCAGCTCTAAGGACCGAAGGATGCCATCCTTCAAGGCCTACCATGTCAATTAGGGGACGCTGCCAAGGTTGAAAATATAGCCTTCATAAAAATGGGATATTTTTGTCACGGTAAGGAAAATATATTTTTTTATGATAAGATACTTAATTTTTGTAGTCTCGTGATTAGATATTTATAAATGACTATAAAGACTTTATTTAATTTTCGTAATAAGTATTTTGTCAAAACTTAGCTATTTTTCATACTTCATAAGTATAAACTTGTTTTTTTTTCTTTAAAAGTTAAATTATTTATTGATTCTAAGATAATAAAGAAAGAATGGATATGTTTAATATTTAATACAAATTCATATTTATATATATATATATGTATGTATTATATATACTATATATGTGTGTGTATATATATATATATATATATACATATATATATATATACACATTTATATATGTGTGTATATATAGTATATATATGTATGTGTGTGTCTGTATATATATATATATATTATACATGCATAACACATATATAATTCCTTTTATCTTCTCTCCCCCATCTCATATCCGTTCATTTATTCATGATCTCCTCCCTTGCCAATATTCCAAATGGAATATTCCGAATGGACGAGCATTTAATGGTCTGCTATTTCCCCTCAGGTCGTTTTGCCTTTGAGAGAATCTGCAATATTTATGTCACTTGGGGAAGACATAATAATCCCTCAATGATGCTTCATTTGGACTCCAGATGAGAGGACATTACTCAGATGTGGAAGGGGAGGAGAAAGTAGTGGCTTACTGTTCAGGGATGCTGGGGGGGGGGGGGGGGGGGGGGGGAGAGAGAGAGAGAGAGAGAGAGAGAGAGAGATTTTGGATGTCTCAAAGACTTTTTAGTCCATCCGTTGAGACTCTATTTGATTTGATTTGAACGTTTAGTGAGTTTTCATGATCTTGTCTAACTATATTCTTGAGAAGACGAGAGAGAGAGAGAGAGAAGGAGAGAGAGACAGAGGAGAGAGACAGAGAGAGATAGAGAGAGAGAGAGAGAGAGAGAGAGAGAGTTACAAGTAGTTACAAAGATTTTGGATGACTTATAGATTTTTTTAGTCCATCCGGGGAGACTTCATTTGCTCTTGGGTAGAACGATTTGGTTTGAACGTTTATAGAGTTTTTATGATCTTATCAAACTTATTTTGAAAGAGAGAGAGAGAGAGAGAGAGAGAGAGAGAGAGAGAGACAGAGAGAGAGATACAAGGAGTTTTAAAGGGTTCTGGATGTCTCAAAGACTTTTTAGTCCATCCGGGGAGACAACATTTGATTTGGTTTGCACGTTTAGAGAGTTTTTTTATAATCTTGTCTAACTTATTCCTGAGAGAGAGAGAGAGAGAGAGAGAGAAAGAGAGAGAGAGAGAGGAGAGAGAGAGAGAGAGAGAGGTAGTTACAAGGAGTTATAAGGATTCTGGATGTCTCAAAGACTTTTAGTCCAATCAGGGAGACTCTATTTGCTCTTGGGTAGAGCGATTTGGTTTGAACATTTAGAGTGTTCTTCTGATCTTGTCTAAACTTATTCATGAGAGAGACGAGAGAGAGAGAGAGAGAGAGAGAGAGTGCGGGGGGGGGGCTAGTCACAAGGAGTTACAAGGATTTTGAAGGTCTCAGAGACTTTTTTAGTCCATCCAGGAAGACTCCATTTGGTCTTTGGTAATCGATTTTGTTTGAACGTTTAGAGAATTCTTATGATCTTGTCTATCTTATCCTTGAACTCTTTTACCGTGTTACTGTTTACTACATCCAATGGAAATCTTTTCCAGGTATTTGCTATTTTGTATGTATAGAAATTACCACATTGGACTGGTATTGTATCTTTTCAATTCCAGTTTGTATCATTTACCTCTATACTGATTCGTGCGAAGAGTAAATACATTGATGTTATCTACATTTGTTATTCCTTCAAGAATTTTGAATGCCTCTATTAATTGTCACCTAAAGCGTTGAGTTTATAGATCAATTAAGTTTAAATGTTCCCATCCTCCGTCTATATCCAAATTGCCTTAGTTTTGGAACTAGTTTTGTGGCCCTAGTCTGTATTGCATCTAGTCTATCTACAGTATATCCTCTGAATACTGTACCCAAGAATTAGATAGAGAGAGAGAGAGAGAGAGAGAGGAGAGAGAGAGAATTTAACTCTGTCTCTTTTTACCTCATTAAACACTGATCTCTCTCTCTCTCTCTCTCTCTCTCTCTCTCCTCTCTCTTTCTCTCAACTGGAGTTTATTTATATAGGCTCACATGAAAATGACAGTTTAATTTTCTCTCTCGCTCTCTCTCTTTCTCTCACTCATAACACCGATCTCTCTCTCTCTCTCTCTCTCTCTCTCTCTCTCTCTCACCCTTTGTAATCTTATTTTAAATTTTTCCCTTTCATCAAAAAACTTTTTTGAGAGTTTTAAAACCTCATCACTTTCCAGACTTACAAGTCGAAAATATAATAAATTTGCTCCTCAGAAATCTATTAATATATGTAAATAACACTGTATATTCTATATGAATAATAATAATAATATAATAATAATAATAATAATAATAATAATAATAATAATAATATATAATAATAATAATAATAATAAGAGGTTTTACCCAGCTATGACATCGATGACATTCCAAAATGTTAAAATCAACCTCTATAACGAGAGAGAGAGAGAGAGAGAGAGAGAGGGAGGAGAGAGAGAGAGAGAGAGAGAGAGAGAGAGAGACTCATATCTCTAAACTCTCTCTCCCAAAATTAATTTTACATGAATCTTAGGAGAGCTGTGAGATGCTTTAGCAAACTTGGGTTAATATTGCTCATCTAATTGTGATAACTTACTGCATTCAATTTACAATCCCAAGCACCTCCTGTTACGAATCTGTTACATTATATAAACAGTATTTTTCATTGTTGATTTTCCAACCAGTCAACAATAGCTACATATCAAGGGTTGGCTCTACTTTGTAAAGCTGATTTTTGCCAATTTTTTTTCATTTTTTTCTTTGCTATAAGTCTTCTTTGGCCCAGCAGAATGCTGTGATATGTGTAGATTTCGTCCCCCAGCCTCTATAACGCCCTCTATGGTCGTCAACGCCCTCCCTACTTGTATAACATATATCATTGCATGTTGGGCGAAGGTGCCATATGTTCATAGTAAAAATAAGAAATATCATTAGTATTTGTGTAATATTTATAGTACACCTCTCAAAAATTGGTCGAAGTCGTTTTCTATTATCAGTTTCATCAAAGAAAATTACTTTAGGGGTTTCTATGAGATTATTTCCCTTTTTCTTATGTCCTCAGAAAAAATCGCTTTTTCTCGTTTTTTTTTTTTTCGGGAGAGGGGTGTATTTCTTTGATAGTCCTGCTTTTATGCCTTAAATGGTATAATTTTTAGATGTTTTAGGCTATCAAGTGACATAATACCTACAAATACACAGAAGGTTTTGTTCCTGAATCGAGATTTGAATTTTTGGTGATTTTTTATATCTAACTATTCGCTCAAATCATCAGCGGGGCTTTCACTAAAGTTGTTGCTCGGTTTTTTTTCTTGCTATGTGCTATTTACTGTTCGATTCTGATAAAACATTGTGTGCATGTTCCAGGTGGATATACCAACATGTCACCTGACCGAATTTCTATTCAAGACAGTAGTTTCTCACTGATCATCAAATACCCTTTAGTACAATGGGCACTGAATTTCACATTTTTTTCATAAAATCATCTAATTTCCCTGTAGGATGATAAAACTCTCAGAGGATATGCGATATTATAGTGCTAATAATGCCTGAAAATTTAATTAGCCTGTCTTGATTGGTGTATTTTTGGCAAATATTTTTACGATCGGCACCCCTACAAAGTGGAGCCTACCCTCAAATTGCATTACAGTTCTCTTGATTGAGGGTACACTCGTGCACACTATTCTATCTTATTTCTCTTCCCTCTTGTTTTGTTAAAGTTTTTATCGTTTATATAGGAGATATCTATTTTAATGTTACTGTTTTTAATATTTTATTTTTCCCTGTTTCCTTTCCTCACTGGGCTATTTTCCCTGTTGGAGCCCCTGGGCTTATAGCATCCTGCTTTTCCAACTAGGGTTGTAGCTTGGCAAGTAATAATAATAATAATAATAATAATAATAATAATAATAATACTGTACTTAACATTAAAGGAAATTGGGTTGCAAATAAAAAAATTATGTTATATTTACTTAATTGTATATATATATATATATATATTATATATACATATATATATAATATACATATATATATATATATTTATATACATATATATAAATTTATATATATATATATATATATATGTTGTATATATATATATATATATATATGCAATATATGTATATAATATATATATATATATATATAACTATGACAATTTTTTTGAGAAAGAATAAAAAAAAGATCCTTAACTATTAGGAATAAAGACTAAAATTAAACGCACATCATTACTGAGTCTTTTTCGATTTTTTTTTATTTGTTTTTAAAATGCTTAAATATACAGAGAATAGAACATTGCGGATTGAATGTTTGATTTTCTTTAATTCATTCCAAAATTAAAAGTTTTATTTCATGTATTATTCACAGAGTAGAGGAAGAACATATCACTTTGTTTTTCTTTTTCTTTTTTTTATTTCAAAGATCACAGTTATTCAGTAGTTATTTGGGTCAATAACTCTGAAAACGTTTTGGATTATAATTCAGATTTATTTTTTAAGTAAATTTCTAGTGTTACTTTGGTTAAGGTTTCCTAATCTGACTATTTACTATGCATATCATTTCTGAGCAGTTTTATAAGTTTCTTTTATTTATTTCTAAAACTTTCCTCTGAAAACATTGTCGAGTTTTGGACTGAAGGAGACGAATCGACCAACAATTTATCTAAAATGGAAAGTCATTCTGATAACCATTTCGTACCCATAAATTTATCTGCAATGCAAGCCAATGACAAAGAGAGTGTTACGAGGAATGGAGAGAGAGAGAGAGAGAGAGAGAGAGAGAGCCATTGTGATACTAAAAGGCTGGCCAGAAGGAGGAGGTACGGGGAGAGAGAGGGAGGTGGTGAAGAGTTAATCTCCAAACATGTTCTGAAGATTAAAGGGACATGTAAAATGCATTTCGGGAGAGTGTAGTAAGAGAGATAGGGCTCTCTCTCTCTCTCTCTCTCTCTCTCTCTCTCTCTCTCTCTCTGAGGGAGTTTGATTTCAGTATTTTGGAATATCAGTGATGTCGTTGCTAGTTCATACCTATTATTATTATTATTATTATTATTATTATTATTATTATTATTATTATTATTATTATTATTATTACCTCTGCAAACGAAGTTGGGAGGAGGTTATGTTTTCGCCCCTGTTTGTCTTTTTGTCTGTTTGTTTGTGAACAACTTCCTTGCTACAATTTAAATCATAGAGTACTGAAATTTCCAGGGATCAATTGTTATGTCGAGACGTAGAAGTAATTTAATTTTGAAAGACCCAGGTCAAAGGTTAAGTTCAAGGTTGAGCTAAAGGTTGACCGAATTAATCATAACCTTAATCCGAAGTTCGCACATGGCTGTCATAAAGACTTCAAAATTCTCCTACGGTCTAAATTGATTCTGGGAAAGGGAAGCTGGTTTCGAGAAATAAGCTACTGTGGCGGAGTTCTGCACTCTCAGAGTGTTTTTTCTGGTTATTATTATTATTATTATTATTATTATTATTATTATTATTATTGTTATTATTATTATTATTATTATTATTATTATTATAGCTAATGCCCTTTTCATAATAAAGATGAGAAACAATACAACTGAATTGAAACCAACATTTGCCCCACATCAACACATGTTCAGAAGTTTTCCTTTCTCGTCGACAAGTGAGAGAAGCCCTACAGAGGCTTTGCCCTATGGCTGAAAGCACTAAGCTACTTAACAGACCCCTCTTTGTCTCTCTATGGTTCCTTGGGATCCCCTTCGAAGCTTTGGGGAACCCCTCGGAGCCAGAGGTCGAAGGACAAAAGCCTGTTTGGGGATTTAGAAGACATTCCCGCTTCGATAAACAGCTTAGATTCTAATGAGTAACTTTGATTCGAATGATAAACAAGAAACGTTCAAATGAGTAACTTTAATTTGAATAGTAAATAGAAAATTAGATCTTTAGAAATGTCGAGTGTTTGTGGCAGCGCCTGATGGTGTAGTTACTTCAGTTCGTAGAGATAAAAATATTCTCTTCTGGGTTTGTAAATAGGAAGATGTTTCAGGTAATCGGATATTTGAGAGAGAGAGAGAGAGAGAGAGAGAGAGAGAGAGAGAGAGAACGGAAACCCTTCCTAAATACATTTATCAATAAATCGTTTGGAAATATTTATCATTATTATTATTACTTGCTAAGCCGCAACCCTAGTTGCAAAAGCAGGATGCTATAAGCCCAGAGGCCCCAACAGGGAAAATAGCTCAGTGAGGAAAGGAAACAAGGAAAAATTGAATATTTTAAGAACAGCAACATCATCTAAATAAATATTTTAATATAAACTATGAAAAAAATAACAAAACAAGAGAAAGAGAAATAAGATAAAAAAGTGTGCCCGAGTATACCCTCAAGCAAGAGAACTCTAACCCAAAACAGTGGAAGATCATGGTACAGAGGCTATAGCACTACCCATGACTAGAGAACAATGGTTTGATTTTGGAGTTTCCTTCTCCTAGGAGAAATCCTTACCATAGCTAAAGAGTCTCTTCCACCGTCACCAAGAGAAAAGTAGCCACTGAACAATTACAGTACAGCTATTAACCCCTTGTGGGAAGAAGAATTGTTTGGGGTTCTCAGTGTTGTCAGGTATATTAGGACAGAGGAGAGTCTGTAAAGAATAGGCCAGACTATTCGGTGTATGTGTAGGTAAACGGAAAGAGACCGTAACCAGAGAGAAGGATCCGTTGCAGTACTGTCTTGCCAGTCAAAGGTCGACATAACTCTCTAGCGGTAGTATCTCAGGAATAAATATATATATATATATATATATACTGTATATATATAATATTATATATGCTATATATATATATATTATACGTATATTATATATATATATACATATATATATATATATATATATACTGTATATATATATATATATGTATATATATATATATATATATACATATATTATATATATACTGTATATATATATAATATATATGTATATACTGTATTTATATATTATATATATATATATTACTGTATATATATTATATATATTAGGAGAGAGAGAGAGAGAGAGAGAGAGAAGAGATCAGAAACAAGAAAAAAATATAGCTTTGGAAATGCGTGCAAATCTGCTCCATGGTGTCCAGTGGTATCAAGAGACTGGATTTTTATTTACATGAGGGGCTCAGAGCCTAAAAGATTTACCTTCACCGAAAGGGATCGGATTAAATGAGCAGTCAACCGTATTTCGTCAGGAATTCAGAGATGTTTGGAGTGAGATATTTTTCATAGTTTTTTATAACAGTGCTTCGAGGAAGTCAGGTCATGTCAAAGAAGAGAGAGAGGAGAGAGAGAGGAGGAGAGAGAGAGGAGAGAGAGAGAGAGATGGGGGGATATGGTAAGCTTTGAAAAGGATATTTTGATACATTTGCATAGTAGCCCTCAGGGTGTATACGTACCTAAAACATCTTTCATATTTCTCTTAAAAATTCCCTTTGAAATGAACAAGATATAGCACAGCATAACTCTCTCTCCTCTCCTCTCCTCTCTCTCTCTCTCTCTCTCTCCTCTCTCTCTCTCGAAAATTGTACGCCAAATCAGTATATCTTTGGTGTATATAAAGAAAACGTTTAATTCAAGAACTATGTAATAATGAAGGGTGGAAACGTTGCTGTCAACGAAGGTTTGACATATGTAAAATGCGAGATGAATTCCACCCGGAGTACATCTCAGGAAATTAATATTTCACTGTGAGGTTGACTCAACAAACTATGTCAGGTCAGGATCAAAATCTGTTGGGACTCGACCAGAAATGAGATGTATATAAATATCCAGATATAAGTGTGTTGGTATTTTTTCCTTTTTTTATTTTCGCAATTTAAAACCACAGTAACTAATGCCTCCTGTTAATAAGAAATCTTTCCTATAAAATAAAGAGGCAATGTCTGGCTACATATATAAATATATCAATATATATACATATATATATATATATATATATAACATATATATATGTATATATATATATATATATATATATACATATATATATATATATATATATTCATTCAGTATAGTCATATTCTGGTGAGAAGGGGTGCGTGTGTGTATGTATCTAAATATTTAACCGTCATTTTGACGGGTCGCATCAACCAGTGATACTAGAATATCTTCATTTCAGAATGAAGAAAACTCCCACCAATGGAATTGAATTATTTGAAAGGTAATGAAAAGAAAGTAGACCATGAAAAATAGAAGTAAAACTGAGATAGTATAAGTGAAATATTTAAGAGAGAGAGAGAGAGAGAGAGAGAGAGAGAGAGAGAGAGTGTTACTTCTACTAAACCAATATTGCTCTATTAATCTACTTCCGATTTATTGCTTTTGGAAATGAAAATTAATGAATGCTTTCACCAGACTGAATCAGCCTTATATATTTATAAAAAATACGCACACCCATATATATATATATATATATATGTATATATATATATATATATATGAATATACAGTACATATAAATGTATACATATATATATATATATATATATTATTACGAAAATATTATTTTGACTACTTCTCTGTTGCACCAGCGACATCTAGCCATCGCTAAGCAAACGCTCCAGCGCCATCTAGCCATCGCTAAGCAAACGCTCCAGCGCCATCTAGCCATCGCTAAGCAAACGCTCCAGCGCCATCTAGCCATCGCTAAGCAAACGCTCCAGCGCCATCTAGCCATCGCTAAGCAAACGCTCCAGCGCCATCTAGCCATCGCTAAGCAAACGCTCCAGCGCCATCTAGCCATCGCTAAGCAAACGCTCCAGCGCCATCTAGCCATCGCTAAGCAAACGCTCCAGCGCCATCTAGTTTTCGCTAAATCGGCAATAAATTGTATATATTGTACATAATCCTTGATTAGGCATATAAGTTTACTTTTTCCCATTTGTTTAAATCTAGAGCAGTCTGGTTTACCCAACCAAAGTGTAAAGTGTTATTTTAGTTTATACTTAAGCTGTTTATAAATGTATTGCCATTCATTCTTGAGTGTCTTTTCCCCGTTGGTGTTGCATTATTTATCTACAGTAGCTGTTGACGAATAAATTAAGAACTGAAGTGGTAAGAACATTGGGGCCATTGAGGGTACAGTTCGCATTCCTCGGAAGAAGGTTTTAAATCTGGAAATGAGAATATGAGGAACGTGACAGTGGGGGGCCTTACCGGGATCGTGTTAATTTTGATTCATTGTGAATATTGATATTATATAGTTTTAAGTGCCCCAATTGCCCAATTTGTTATTGACATTTAAGCTGTGCTGTGAAAATCCTTAAACAGTATTAGACCACCTTGAGTAACATATTGTAATTTGTGTATCAACGGTTATTGTGAGTGAATGATTGTGGCACCAGCGGGAGAACCACATACAGCGTTTGGGTAAGCCAGGCTCATCAAATAATCAGGTATTTAAGCTATGCTAAACATCTTAAGTGTTCACTAGCATACTAGAGATACGTACCCATTTAAGCATTTTTATGAGGTATCACGGCTTCTTTTTGGCCTTCCTAGTATTGATCTGGGTCACTTCCATTGGCTTTTGAAAGCCACAAAGGCAAATAAGCCTTCAATTTTGTAGTGATATTTGATGGAAGTTCTTCACTAGGGAGTAGCTAACCCTTATCAACCTTCCAACTCTTTATCACAAAACTTTTCTATTGGTTACTTTATAGTTACATGTTAACGTATTTTTGAATGTTTATTTGCTATTGAATATTTTGCATTGTTTTGTGGATATCAAAACTGTACCATAAATGTGCTGAAGATAGGTGTATATCATAGTTGCCAATATGTCATTTAACGCATTAGATTTTGCAGCAGACCCTAAAGAACATTTAGGAGCATTGAGGTATGCTAAAAAGGCAGAGTTACTGAAACTTGCGGAAGACCACGATGTTGTTGTTCCTACAGGTGCAGTTAAGAAAGAGATTCTGGGACTGGTATTGACAAATTTAGTCGATAAGGGTTATATATCAGAGGAAGAAGCAAAAAAAGTATGGCCTTTAGCATTGGAGAAAGCTCCTCAACCCACAACTGAGACCTTGAAGTTAATGATAGAGTTAGAGAGAACAAAGGCTGAAGCTGAAATAGCTAAAGAAAGAGCTTCAGTAGAGAAGGCTGAAGCTGAAATAGCTAAAGAAAGAGCTTCACTAGAGATCATGAGAGAGAGAGAGAATGAAGATTGAAGTCGAAAAGGTTCGTCTAGAAAATTTAGAAATTGAAAAAGAAATTGATAATAAGAAGAAACTGGAACTAGAACGACAATTGGTAGAAATAAGGCTAAGTGAGAGGAAAGCAGAGAAAGATTTTCCAGAGCAATTTGACGTGTTTAAAGCCAGGAAATTGATTCCCATCTTTAATGAACAGGACCCAGAGAACTTCTTTTCAATTTTTGAAAATACTGCCGCTTCATTAAAATGGCCTAAGACTGAATGGGTGTTACTAATTAGAACTTCCTTTAAAGGTAAGGCAGCTTCAATTTGTGCTCAAATGATTACAGAAAGAAATTACGAAATCTTAAAGAAAGCTGTGTTAGATGCCTACAGTATTACTCCGGAGGGTTATAGGCAAAATTTCAGAAATTCAAATAAAGGTATTAGGCAAACTTTCTTGGAATTTTTTACTTTAAAAGTTAAGCTGTTTGAGAAATGGATTGATAAAGAAAATGTTACTTCCTTTGAAAAGCTTAAAGAACTAATTGTTTTGGAGGAGTTCCTTCGGAAAATTCCAGCTAACATATCAATGTACATTAAAGAAAGACAAGAAAAGGATCCTAAGAAAGCAGCAATATTGGCAGATGAGTATTTTCTTATTCACAAGACTAAACGGGTAAATACAGTCTCGGGTCAGTCTAAAAATGATAATTTAGATATTTACTGTACTTTTTGCAGGACTACTGGCCATTTGATCCAAGACTGCGATAAGCCTCAATGCAAAGTAGCTCAATCTCGGCAAAAAGCTAAAGCTTTGGAGAATTTTCCAAGCAAGCACACTTCTCCGAATACAGGACATCCGACCTCTAACGTAACTTCACCTGGAGGTAAGAAAGTTATGTTTTGTGTAGAAAGTGAGACTGTTTTTGATATATTCAAATGCAAAGGAACTGTTGGGGACGAAACGGTTACGATGTTGCGTGATACTGCTTCATCGCAAACTTTCATAACCCCCAAAACTTCAACAATTAGCAAAGGCTACAGGCCGGTATGTAGCAGTCTCGGATTTGTCACATGAAACTGTGTTTCCATTGGTAACTATACAAATGAAATGCCCGTACTATGACGGATCAGTAGAAGTAGCCTTAAATGAAAAGGAATTTCCATGCAGGGATATTGATGTGTTGATTGGCAATGACTTGGCCCACGGGACAGTTTTTAGCAATATACTAATCACCTCTCCCGAGGTTAATGAAAAACAATGTCAGGTGGTAACCAGGTCTAAAAGAACAACTACTAATAATCCTGACCTTAATCTTTCAAATTGTGCTTCTGAACAGGTTGAAAATGCTATTAAACTACTAGATATTACTCCTAATAAATTTGCTAATGACCAACTTAAAGATGAATCTTTACAGTCATTATTTGGGAAGGTGATCGATCAACCAGAGAAGGATCAGAAGTCTCCTTACTTTTATAAGGAAAGGGGAATCCTTCTACGACATTTTCGTTCTCCTAAACTGCGGTATGAAGACGATTGGGGGGACAAACAGCAACTGGTGGTTCCGGAGTTGCACCGCAAAGCCCTTCTAGAGATTGCACACTCGGTGGATAGTCACTTAGGAATCACCAAAACGTATCAGCGACTGGCAGAAGATTTTTATTGGTTAGGTATGAAAAAGGATGTAAGAAATTTTGTAAACGCTTGCTCGACATGTCAACTGGTAGGTAAACCCAATCAGTCTGTTCCTCCAGCACCATTAATACCTGTTACTGTACCAAAAGTTCCTTTTGATAAAGTTATTATAGATTGTGTAGATCCCTTAAATAGAACTAGTAAAGGAAATGAGTATATACTGTCTATACTATGTCCCACTACTAGGTTCCCTATTGCCATTCCAATACGTAATATAGCATCAAAAACAATTGTTAAACAATTGCTAAATGTTTTTACTATCTTTGGCTTTCCAAAAGAGATACAATGTGATCGTGGAACAAATTTTACCAGTAAGGTTTTTAGAGATACATTGAAACTGTTTAGAATTAATCATGTTCTGGCCTCAGCTTACCATCCTCAGACCAATGGAGCCCTAGAAAGATTTCATCAGACAATGAAAGCTTTACTAAGGAAGTATATCTTCGAGACGGGAAAGGACTGGGATGAAGATCTAGACCTATTAATGTATGTATTGCGTAGTGTTCGCAATGAATCTACTAACATCAGTGCTTTCGAACTTATGTTTGGACGAAGACCACGCACCATACTCACTTTTATAAAGGAGAGAATTCTTCAGGGTGATAGAAAGGGAGAAGAGTTTGATGCATCGAAATATCTTTCTTCACTGAATCGGAGATTGAGTAAGCTTCTGCAATTTGCTCATAGTAATCTGCAAATGGCACAGGAAGGTATGAAACATCTGTATGATAAGAAAGCAAAGGTAAGAAGCTTTAATGTTGGTGATGAGGTATTGGTGTATCATCCCATTCCTGGTAATTCATTACGTGAGAAATTCATGGGACCTTGTGTAATTGCTAAACGAATTTCTAAAGTTAACTACCTGATTAAGACTCCAGATAAAAGACAATCTTCTCGGGTAGTCCATGTAAATCTTTTGAAACCTTATGTAAGATCACCATCAAAGGAAGTATGTAACCTTGCTGTTGTACAGTCTCTACCCCTAATGGAATCTGATAACAATTCTGTTGCAGAAAAATCTTTATCGGATGAAATTGTGATGTCATGGAAGGACTCTGAGAACTCGCAAATCCTACAGTCCCTCCCTTCCTACCTGGATCTTGAGGCAGATGACAAAAAGAAACAAATGGTAGAACTTATCCAGCAATATAACGATCTGTGTTCGGATACTCCTGGGAAATGTACAATTGTGAAACATGATGTTGCTATCCAGACTGATGTGCAACCTATAAGACAGTCCTACTATAGAGTTTCTAAAGACACTGGCTATTCTGAAAGAGGAAGTGGATTATCTACTGGCAAACAATCTGGTTTTGCCAAGTTCCTCTCCGTGGGCCTCTCCTTGCTTGTTGGTGAAGAAGCCCAATGGCAAATATCGGATGTGCACAGATTATAGGAAAGTAAACGCAGTTACTCTTAAAGACTCTTATCCGTTACCTAGAATAGTAGATATCATAGATGCCATTAGTGATGCTAGATACTTAACTCAGATTGACCTTATGAAAGGATATTATCAAATTCAACTAACAGAGAGAGCTAAAGATATTTCAAGTTTTATAGTGCCTTTTGGACTCTTTTCATATAATGTCATGCCATTTGGAATGTGTAACGCCCCATCTACTTTCCAGAAGATGATCCAGACAGTGACTCAAGGACTTGAAGGAGTATATGCATATTTAGACGACATTGTGATAGCAACCTCCTCTTGGGAAAAACATCTCCAACTCCTGGAAGAAGTTTTTATGAGATTAAGAGCAGCTAATCTTACCATAAATCTTTCTAAGAGTAACTTCTGTAAGGCTACTGTAACTTACTTAGGTCATGAAGTAGGTAGTGGTAAGGTATTGCCTAAAGAGGTTAATATAAGATCTATAATGGTGTATCCAACACCCCATGACAAAAAGTCTTTACGTACATTTTTGGGTATGACTGGATACTATAAGAAGTTTTGTCCAAATTATTCTAGTATTACGGGGCCATTGTTTGAACTTACCTCGAGCAAGAGAAAATTTGAAGGGACTAATCAGCATAAAGACAATTTTTCACCAACTGAAATTATTAATGTCATCTTATCCTATTCTTAGGGCACCAGAGTTTGATAAACCTTTTTATCTTCAAGTAGATGCCAGTAATTATGGACATGGTAGCGTGTTACTGCAGAATATTGGCAAGGATGACAACACCCTGCCTCACTTGCATCAACTTTTTCCTGTGGCTTACCACTCTGGACGCTTCACTGGATCACAGTTAAACTGGCCTACCATAGAGAAGGAGTTGTATAGCGTAGTTTCTGCCATACTTCACTTTAACCCTGGATAGGTACGATGGGTCGTTCGCGACCCCGAGCGTAAAAAAAAAACAGGTTTTTCTCACGTGACTCACCCCCGTGACTGAATTTGTGGGTGATCGACCTGCAGGAGGTGTCTCCCCTACACGCTCTAGTAGTGTCCAGATGTGCATTGCTGTAGCTGTACTCCTTCCCCGATTTCTGAGACGCATCAGGGTCGAGCGCGACAGAGTTTACCCTTCTAAGGTAATTTGCATAATTATCAAAGTTATTACGTATTATGAAATTGTCGTAGAATGGTGCAACTTGTATAGGTTATCAGTTGTGGAAAGTCTTGGTGGATTGTTTGGCTACCATGTGCATGATTTTTTTTTTAGTTAAAATGTCGTTCATCACCACGAGGACCATTTTACCGCGAGTGCCCCTTTTTCATTTTTTTTCATTTTTTTGCCAAGCCATTTTTCCGTAAGATATTGCCAAATAGTGTCGTAAAACTTTTGCTTGTTTAGTGTTGGAAAGTGTCTAGATGATCTGGCTACCCATGCGTGACTTTGTTTTTGTCAGATACGACGTAGTTATTGGTATATTGGGTATTTAACTGCGGTTACCAATTTCTGTTTTTTTTCAATATTTGTAAAAATTACTACGTAGTAAGGAATTGCCGTATATTATTCATTTTTTTTTCATGTTTGTGTTAGAAAGTGTGCCTTGATGGTTGGGCTAACACGTGCATATCTTTTTTTTTATCTGAGATGCTGTATATTAGAATGTCGGGCATTTTACCGCGAGTGCCCCTTTTTCATTTTTTTTCATTTTTTTGCCAAGTCATTTTTCCGTAAGATATTGCCAGATAGTGTCGTAAAACTTTTGCTTTTTTAGTGTTGGAAAGTGTGTCTAGATGATCTGGCTACCCATGCGTGATTTTGTTTTTGTCAGATACGACGTAGTTATCGGTATATTGGGTATTTAACTGCGGTTGCCAATTTCTGTTTTTTTTCAATATTTGTAAAAATTTACTACGTAGTAAGGAATTGCCGTATATTATTGATTTTTTTTTCATGTTTATGTGTTAGAAAGTGTGCCTTGATGGTTGGGCTAACACGTGCATGTCTTTTTTTTTTTATCTGAGATGCCGTATATTAGAATGTTGGCCATTTTTCCGCGAGTGCCCCTTTTTATTTGTTTTGCATTTTTTTGCTTAGTCATGTTACCGTAAGGAATTGGAAAGTAGTGTCGCAAAACTTATATTTTTATAGTGTTGGAAAGTGTTTTTAGATGATCTAGCTACCCATGCCTATTTTTTTTTTTAGCCAGATATGGCGTATATATAAGTATGTGTTCGATTTTCCTGTGATTGCCATTTTTTCGTTTTTTCCCATTTCTTTCAAAATTACTACGTACTAAGGAACTATCACAAAGTAATGATTCATTTATGTTTATTTGTCGGAAAATGTGCCTTGATGGTTTGCCTAGCACGTGGCTGAAATTTTTTTTTTCTGAAATGTCGTATATTAGAATGGCCATTTTTCCACGAGTGCCCCTTTTTATTTGTTTTGCATTTTTTTGCTTAGTCATGTTACCGTAAGGAATTGGCAAGTAGTGTCGCAAAACTTATAATTTTATAGTGTTGGAAAGTGTTTTTAGATGATCTGGCTACCCATGCCTATCTTTTTTTTTAGCCAGATATGGCGTATATATAGGTATGTGTTCGATTTTCCTGTGATTGCTATTTTTTCGTTTTTTCCCATTTCTTTCAAAATTACTACGTACTAAGGAACTATCACAGAGTAATGATTCATTTAGATGTTTATTTGTCGCAAAATGTGCCTTGATGGTTTGCCTAGTACGTGGCTGAATTTTTTTTTTTTTTCTGAAATGCCGTATATTAGAATGTTAGCCATTTTTCCGCGAGTGCCCCTTTTTATTTGTTTTGCATTTTTTTGCTTAGTCATGTTACCGTAAGGAATTGGCAAGTAGTGTCGCAAAACTTATATTTTTATAGTGTTGGAAAGTGTTTCTAGATGATCTGGCTACCCATGCCTATCTTTTTTTTAGCCAGATATGGCGTATATATAGGTATGTGTTCGATTTTCCGGTGATTGCCATTTTTTCGTTTTTTCCCAATTCTTTCAAAATTACTACGTACTAAGGAACTATCACAGAGTAATGATTCCTCTAGATGTTTATTTGTCGGAAAATTTTTTTACTTCTTTTTTGATTGAATATCATCAAATTTTTTTAGCTAAAATATTATATTTTACATTTTTTTTTCGATTTTATTTCCCTTCAAAAAATTTTTTTTGGGTCAGAATTTTAATTTTATAGTCGTAAAATAATCAACAATCATCCAGCAACCCACCATACAATTTTTATGCATATCCAATAATAATTAGATTAGTAAATAACACCTTGAAATTGACATACCCTTCCTACATTTCAAGTGGCAGATTAGGGAGTGAGTCAGTGTGGTTGGCGGCCATTTTGTGGACATATCCGAAGCATAAGTTGCCCTATCTATATATATTCTTGTTCCCTATAGAATTTGTGATATTTTGGTATATTTTTACCTGCATAAATATCATATTATATATTGAATATATGTATTTTTTTACGAAATTTCTAAGTACTCAAAAAATTACCTTTAGATATGGCCCCTGATATAAATGTAATTTACAAAATAATGAAGATTTTTTTTACATATTTCTATTTTAGGATAACATATGTTTATTCCCTAAAAAAACTAGCCACTTCCTATTTCATTTGGGTACCCAAAAAAATTCATGAAATTTGGACAAATTTTTTTGGCCAAAAAAAGTTACCCTTTTTTTCTCATTTCAGATCTTCACCTCCATGGGTCTGACTTCATCCAAAATACATCAAGATGTGTCCTAAACATTCAAGAATCAATTCCTAAAAGGATTTGTGTATATATGTATAAACTTTTTTTTTATGAATTTTTATGTCAGGTCTTTTTTTTCTACTTAATTTTTTAAAATATTTATAATAAATAGTTTTTCTGCAGATGAGTAGTATTTATCTTTACAGTTGTTTTAAGCATTCATTGAAGTTTTTTTTGGCAAAAGAAAAAAGGAGGTTACTGCAAAAACTGATTTTTCAAGAATTTTTTTTGGCGTCGGGGTCGTTCGCGTCAGAGTATACCCTTAAAGGGGTGTCAGAGGAGCGTACCTATCCAGGGTTAAACCATACATTGAGGGACAGAAAGAAACTATTATATTTTTCTGACCACTTACCACTTTGTTTTTTGGAGAAAGCTAGGCTGTCTAATCTTAAATTACTTAGATGGTCATATATCCTTTCGTCATCAAATGTTAAAGTAGTGAGGATACCTGGAACAGCTAATACTATTGCAGATGCCATGTCTCGAATGAAAGAGAAAGTATTTTGAGTCCAGAATAACACTTCATACATTGTATTTTCCAACAGGTAAGCAGTCTCTAACCAAGGGGGAATATTACGAAAATTTTATTTTGACTACTTTTCTGTTGCACCAGCGACATCTAGCCATCGCTAAGCAAACGCTCCAGCGCCATCTAGCCATCGCTAAGCAAACGCTCCAGCGCCATCTAGCCATCGCTAAGCAAACGCTCCAGCGCCATCTAGCCATCGCTAAGCAAACGCTCCAGCGCCATCTAGCCATCGCTAAGCAAACGCTCCAGCGCCATCTAGCCATCGCTAAGCAAAACGCTCCAGCGCCATCTAGCCATCGCTAAGCAAACGCTCCAGCGCCATCTAGCCATCGCTAAGCAAACGCTCCAGCGCCATCTAGTTTTCGCTAAATCGGCAATAAATTGTATATATTGTACATAATCCTTGATTAGGCATATAAGTTTACTTTTTCCCATTTGTTTAAATCTAGAGCAGTCTGGTTTACCCAACCAAAGTGTAAAGTGTTATTTTAGTTTATACTTAAGCTGTTTATAAATGTATTGCCATTCATTCTTGAGTGTCTTTTCCCGTTGGTGTTGCATTATTTATCTACAGTAGCTGTTGACGAATAAATTAAGAACTGAAGTGGTAAGAACATTGGGGCCATTGAGGGTACAGTTCGCATTCCTCGGAAGAAGGTTTTAGATCTGGAAATGAGAATATGAGGAACGTGACAATATATATATATATATATATATATATATATATATATATATGTATATATATATTTGTGTGTGTAAATTTGCAGTATATATAACTATATATATACACATAAATATATATTCATGTATATATCTGTGTATTTATATACAGTATATATATATATATATGTATATATATATATATATATATACATATATATATATATATATATATATATATATATATATATACACATGTATATAAATATATATCAAAGAACGAAAAAAATTTACAGCGGATGAAAAAAAATAAATATAAATTTCTCCGAAATTTTACAGAATACAAAATTGTAACAGAAATGTGTTTTATATAAACATATAAAATGTCTTTGAAATACAGAATTGATAAAAACAATCCCACCATAACACATAATAGTATTTCAAAATCTTTATATATCAAAATGCAATATCATTTGCCAATGGATTAGACATCGATGGAACCTAATTCCAATAAAATTGATATATTCTACTTCGAATATATAATTTATATATGCATATATATATATATATATATATATATATATATATATATATATATATATTATATATATATATATATATATATATATATATTATATATATATATATATATATATATATATATATATATATATATATATATAATGTATGTATGTACATATTCTTCTTCGCCCAAGGGTTACTTCACTGATTGTTAATTAGGCCACTTTCCTCTTGTTAAGGGTGGAAGACACTCTTTAGCTATGGTAAGCAGCACTTATAGGATAAGGACACTCCAAAATCAAACCATTGTTCTCTAGTCTTGGGTAGTGCCATAGCCTCTGTACCATGGTCTTCCACTGTCTTGGGTTAGAGTTCTCTTGCTTGAGGGTACACTTGGATACGCTCTTTCGATCTCTGCCCCTTGTTTTTTTTAAATGATTTATCTTGATCGTTATCACTTGTCTTGCAGTGTATTTATTTCCTTGTTTCCTTTTCTCACTGGGCTATTTTTCCCTGTTGGAGCCCTTGTGCTTAGAGCAATATGTTTTTCCAACTAGTGTTGTAGCTTAGCTAGTAATGATAATAACAAAGGGCCTCGGTTAGAATTCTCCAGCCATCTCTATCTTGAGCTTTTAAATCAATGCTTCTCCATTCATCATCTCCTACTTCGCACTTCATAGTCCTCATACATGTAGGCCTGGGTCTTCCAACTCTTCTAGTGCCTTCTGGAGCGCAACTGAACGTTTGGTGAGCTAACCTCTCTTGGGGAGTGTGAAGAGCATGCCCAAAACATCTCCATCTACCCCTCATTATGATCTCATCCACATGCGGCACTTGAATAATCTCTCTTATGGTTTCATTTCTAATAATGTCCTGCCATTTAACGCCCATTATCATTTTGAGGGGCTTTGTTCTCAAATCTACTAAATCTATTAGAGATTTTTTCATTGTCATACTATGCCTTGGGTGACCATACGTCCCCCTTTAAGGGGAACAGTCCCCCCATTCTGACTCCTTGTTCCCCTGAAAATCACTCCATATGTCCCACATTTGTCCCCCAATTGTCACTGCATATGTGTTTAGTTATATAAATTGATGGCTTTTTCAATTTTTCTATCAAATTTCTGAGGTTCATTTTGCTGCCTGATACAGTGCAGCAACAGCTGCATAATGCAGGCTTATGCTCTGTTTTTCTTTATATAAACGAAAGAAGAAGGGAACTAAGTTGCAATCTGTAGTACACGTATGAGTCATGGTATGATACAGTGAACAGCTGATCCTTATCTTTGTTGCAATTATGTCGGTTAGTACACAACAAGCCCTTGATGGGCGACGGACATTTCGAGAAATCATGTCAACCAAAAGGAAAGCTACTTTCAACAGAGACTTAAAAAAAGAATACCCTCCTTACATTAAAAAAAAAGAAAAAAAAAAAGAAAGTGATGTCAAAATGTATCAAGTGCCCATCATCCCTTTCTAAAGCAAATGGTGGAAAATATGAACATTGAACGTCACATAAAAACCCGACAGACATAAGCGTGCCGATGCATCCGCCTCATCCAGAAAGTCGCTGACCACCTTCCTGCGGAAGGAAGGATTTAGAGAAAAAGAGAAAAATAAAGCTGGCAGCTGCCAAAGGGTCATGGGCATACCATTCCGTTCAACACAATTTGTCATTCTGCTCCAGGGATTGCCCTTCAAAGCTTATCAAGAAGTGTTTTGAAAGCATGTTTGCTTGTGCCAGAACAAAAACGGAGGTAATTTTGAATAATGTTTTCTTGCCTGATGCCTTAGAGCACTTAAAGGATGATCTGTCCCATGTAAATTGTGTTACCTTATATTGTAGCTCTTCAAATCACGGAAATATCAAATTATGTCCCTTATTGGTTAAGTACTTTTCACCTTTCCATGGCATCAAGGTCAAATTATTGGAGGTCAAAAACCATGGTGGAGAAACAAGTGGAATTATATCAATTATATAAAAGAAACTCTTAGTGTCAATGATTTATCCTCTAAAGTTTTGGCTTTGTGCGCTGATAATACAAACTGCAACTTTGGCGGATCATCAAGAGGAGGCAAAAATAATGTCTTTTACAGAATGCAACAAGTTCCAAGTAAAAAATGTATTGGTGTTTACTGCGCAGCTCAAACTTGAATAATTGTATGAAAGCTGCAACTGACTGTCTACCTATAGATTTACAAGTTATAACTGTGAAGATATATTCCTTCTTCTACATCTACACTGTCCGATTGGAGCAACTGAAAGAAATTTGCGAAAATGTTGATGTGTATCACCAGAACTTATTAGGATATACAAAGACAAGGTGGCTTGCTTTACGACCAGCTGGCGAAAGGATGCTAAAGCCATTCAAACCATTAAAGACCTATTTTTGGTCCCTGGATAAATGCCCAAGGCTTCTCAAGCAGTTTTTTGACGATCCATTTTCAGAGGTTGGGCTTTGTTTTATACACGGTCAGAGTACAATTTTCCACTAGTACACATTGAAAATATAGTCCCAAAAAGTTTCTATGGCGGAAGATTCTTGCATCGTAAAAGTCTTGAAAATGAAACTAACAGAACGAAAAGGAGAACTGTTCATCCCAATTATAATCACTAAGATGCTCCGAGATTTGGAGTGGAGTGGGGAATAATGTTGAAAATTTTAAAACTGCAGTAGAGTGCTTTTATGATACATCGGTGGAATACTAAGATCAGCGAACTAAGCCATTTGATGAAGTGAAAAATCTTGATTGGGACCCTCTTCAGAGTAATTCAATATGTTGGTTTCAGGTTCAGGAAGCAGTGAACTTTAAGGGATAAAACCTGATTTAGAAATAGATAATAATGAACATTTTGACGAAATTACATGTGTGAAAAATTTATTGACAGATGAAAAGATACAACAGTGGAAAGTACGTGATGTCGAGGTGGATAGAAAATGGGAAGATATTTTCTGCCACTTTGATAATAAAAGCATTCCTTTTAGAAACATAACAAAGGTTATTGAATTGTCTTAGTCTACCTGGTTCCAATGCTCCTACAGAGTGTGTTCTCCCTGATGAACAACTTCTGGACCTCAGAAAAAAAGGCAGTTACAAGTATCTACGCTCAAGTCTGCACTAATTGTGAAATGTAACTTTGACTTGAATTGCAGTGAATTTAATGAACATTTTGAAACTTGCCTATCACTCGTAAAGAAACTCAAATCAAGCCAAAAATACACCAAGGAATGATATAAGATTTTTTTCCATCATTTTATGTAATGTGTAGAATTCTCCTTAAGAATTGAAGAATAATTTTCTGCTTAAAATGTAGGTAATGATTTTTTAATAAAAACAGACATCTATTAATACACTAAAAATTATGAAATTTTTTTCTCTCTTTGTGAGACCATCTTTACAATTTTACCTAATAGAATAAATAACAGTTTTTGTTTAAAATGTCAGTAATAATGTCTGAATAAAAACAGAGTAATCAAAAGACCTTTGTTCAGAGCCTGTTGTTAAAAATACCTATAAATTAAACTTCTGCATTTATGCCATAAGGACTCAATATGAGTGCAAATGCACATGAGCTATATACATCTGTTCCCCTTTGGCTGTTCAAATAAATGGTCACCCTAACTATGCCTCATGTCCATATAGTAACACCGATCTCACTAATCTGTGTTGATTATAGTGTTTCCTTCGACTGTTCTACACATTACAAAAGCCATGAGGAGGATAAACAATATGGGTGACAACAAATTCCCTTGGAGTACTCCAGTGTTCACTAGACATTTGTTTCATAGGACTCCACAAATATTAACTTTGCACTTAATATGCTCAAGAACAGACTTCATCAAATTCAAATATTTAAAAGGAATTCAATAATATAACAGGACTCTCCACAAAATAAGTCTTTGCACACTATCAAAGGCTTTCTTATAGTTCACAAATGCCATCAAAAGTCGATTTCTATATTCTATACAAAGACACACACTTATATGTATCTATACATACATACATATACATACATACATACATACATACATATATA
>NC_090758.1:3054229-3056729 GCF_036898095.1 Palaemon carinicauda
AAGCATTATATAATTTTGCTTTTGCATGATTAAGTAATTTTTTTTTTCTTTTTGGTAGAAATTTAAGTTTAATAAAATGAATAAATGATTTCTTATTAAACACAAAATTGATTAAAATGTAATTTTGCTTCAGGGTGAAAGAATAAGCATGATTAAGAAAAGATTTTCTATAAGTAGTTAATTGCATTATCTTAATCGTTTTAGAATAATATTGAAGGTGCAAATACTGTTTTGATGAAAGAAAATGAATTATCTTAAAAGATTCTATCTCCTTATGTCTATTTCCTTCTATTGAAACAACAATGACCTTCGACAAATACTGTGCAAATACTGCTTGGATAAAAAACAAATGGATTAGCTTCGAAATTACTCTCTTTACGGCAACTATCAAAACAGCAAATAACTTTGACAAATACTGTGCAAATATTGCTTTGATATAAGCAAATGAATTTGCTTCAAAAAATCTCTCTTTACGTCTATTTCCGTCTATTAGAATAATTACCTTCGACAAATACTGTGCAAATACTGCTTTGATAAACACAAACGAATTAGCTTCGAAAACACTATCTCTTTATGTCTATTTCCGTCTATTAAAACAATAAATATCTTCTACAAATACTGTCCAAATACTGCTGTGACCAAGTTGTGGAATTATCTTCCTAATTTGGAAGTTAAATCAGTAGAACTTCAAAAGTTCAAACTTGGAGCAAATGCTTATATATTGAAAAAGCTGACATAAGTCTTTTTTTTAGTCTATATAGTAATTATATGTTTTTTGTTGTTAATATTTATTTTTAAATATTTGATTTTAATTTTTTTCATTACTTCTGATATCGTTTATCTATTTCTTATTTCCATTCTTCACTAGGCTATTTTTCCCTGTTGGAGCCCTTGGGCTTATCGCATTTTGCTTTTCCAATAAGGGTTGTAGCTTGGCTAGTAATAATTAAAATGATAATAATAAAAAGGATTACATTCGAAAATACTATCTCTTTACATCTATTTCCGTCTATTAAAACAGCAAATAACTTCAACAGTGTTTCAAAATAGCCAGCGCTAAATGAGAGTCACAAAGCACCGCCTGTGTTACTGCACCCTTCATTTTGTCATTACTTTATTTCATTACTTTTTTTTTTTTATTACATTCGGTTTTTATGTCCCTCAGCATTTCCATTTGGGAGCTGAAATTGCGCCCCATTTATATTTTCCCCAACACTCGTCAGGATGAATTTGTTGGAGATCTGCATGCAAATTTTCGGGTAGCAATATTGGCCGTGCAAGGCTGTAATGTCCCTCGCTTAAGACCAGAGCCATTTGGAAACGTTCCCCCACCCCCCTCAAAAAAAAAAAGAAACTTTTCCAAAAAGGAATGAATGTATTTCGTACCAGAACATAAAATCTTCTTTTCTGACTTACGAGAATGTTTCATAAATTTTTTTTAAGTATGGAAAAGTTTTATGATTAAATTTTGTGGAGAGATACACTTTGGTCCTCATGAAATATGTTTTAATTTTGAAATATGGAAACGTTTTTTCTTTATTATTTTTGGATGTACACTAGAAGTTTCTTATGAAATATGTTTTATTTTTGAAAAAGGGAAACTATTTTTTTTTTATTTATTTGGATGTTTTCTAGAAAGGTTCTTATGATATATATTTTAATTTTTAAATATGGAAACTTTTTTTATGTACACTAAAAAGGTTCTATGAAATATGTTTAATTTTTAAATATAGAGACTTTTTTTTTTTTTTTACTAATTTTTAAATGAACACTAGAAAGGCTCTATGAATGTTTTATTTTCTGAAACATGAAACGTTTACTTTTTTATTGTTTTTCAGATGTACACGAAACAGTTCTATGAAAAATGTTTTTTTAAACTTGGCGACCTTTTTTTTCATCTTTTTTCTTAGATATAACTAAAAAAGTTCTATGAAATATGTTTAATTTTTTAAATATTAAGACATTTTTTACTATTTTTTATATACATTACATAAGTTCTATGAAATGTATTTTGTTTTTGAAATATGGAAACGTCTTATGATTTTTTTGGATGTTTGCTAGAAAGGTTCTATGAAATGATTTATTTTTGAAGTATGGAAACATTTTATGATTTTTTTTGAGGGGTTGATGTAAAGACGAAAAGAACATTTTGAAGAGACACTATATAAGATTGATATCAACTTATGGGCACCAGTCGTGGTACAGCCCTGTATAACTGTATACAAATGATGCAAAATTTCTTGCCTTCGAGAATAAAGAATTGAGAAGGATTTTGGGAATCAAATGGCAACAGCATATAACAAATGCAGCAATTTGTGAGGTGACAGGTGTGCCCAATGTGAACATATTGTTAGATTATCAAGATGGAGATGGATTGGACATATCTTAAGAAGGGAGGATGAGTTAGTCCAGGATATATCTGAATGGAAGCCGCAGGGCAGGAGAGGATGAAGCACACGAGGAGAAACGTGTTCGATGACAATACAAATGGAGGTTGGAT
>NC_090758.1:3066729-3071729 GCF_036898095.1 Palaemon carinicauda
ATTTCAGTGAAAAGATGGATTGACAGCATCAAAATATTCATAAAGAGCAGGTTTTTTAGATGTAATTTCATATAAAATATGTCATATTCAGAAATATATTAAAGCATATGATAGCGTGAGAAAAAATATCTTTGCCGCTTAGAATGCGGTATACTGCTCGGATACAACCCGTCCTCTCTTGTGAACCATAGGCTAGTTGCCGACCCCTCCCAGCTCCAAGATATTTTTTTAGACATTACTTTTTCATCTTCTTGGAGGCAATAGATTCAGAGTACGATTATCTGCAGACTGGCTTTTGGAGATTTTGGTTGCTACAAACCAAAATTTAAAACAAATAGTGGCCAAAGAATAGGGGAAAATATTAACCTAATTGATATATGCATATTCTTCTTTAAGGTATATTGGGTTCATTGGGTTAGTTTATTACTAATACAGTTCTTATATATTATAAAATTTACGATAAGTAGTTATATATCTAAACATATAGATCGTTATACATTGGTCTCTTAAAAATGAAGACACTTTGGTTCAGTTAAATCTCCTTAAGCCGACATAATAGATTAAGTCAGAGGATTTTGGCCCAAAATAATTAAGGACATTAAGATAAACTACAAGAAAAAATTATGATTTTTTCTTTTACAAAAGATATTTTGTGGTACAAACACAAAAGAAAAAAAAATAAAGTACTCCTTTTGTTGATATTAGTGCTTAAAAAAGGAACATTTGGTAATAAGAGAGTAACTATGATTGAAATGCATACACAAACAACCATAATTAATAAGACATTTGATTAAAGAAAAAAATTTCTTTTAGAACTTAAATGCATACTCTAGCCTGAAAAGACTGATGAATTAATGGCACAAGAAAAGTAATATTATAATTTGTGAATAGATGTAATGTGCAGCATTCTCACATAACAGACAAACATAGATGAAGAAATCGTGATTTATTTTCTTTATAAATGAAAGTTTTTGGTATAGGTACAATGAATTAAAGTAATCATTTTGGTAATATAATATTAAGCCTTAAGAACAAAAACACAGAGTATTTGGCAGCAAAAAAAATAGATTATGAAAGGAATAAAAAAATAACTATATCTGATAAGAAATTCCATTAAAAAAAAAATGGCTTTTAGAGCTTAAATGTACACTCTCACCTGAAACTGAGTAATAAGTTCATTGCACAGGGAAATAAATATTTTGTTGTTTGCTTTGCATTAATGTACAACACCTCATATAACAGGAAAACATAAGAACAAGGTTATTACATAACCTTAAAAAAATTCAGTATGTTTCTGACTATGGCATTCATAAAAATAATTCTTCATAAAGCAAATGTATAAAGTGAAGTGCAACTACTAAGGAAAAATTTCTTGAAATAGCAATCTAATATACCTTTGCCACATTGGACTAGATAAAGTACCCTTTATAAGAATAGAACTAATCGATATAGCTAAATAGATATGTACAGAATATTTTCCTATATTACCGAGTAATTTGTAATCATAATAGATAACGAGAATGGATTCATGATAAATATTGCATCTTTAATCATCATACTCATACATTAAGTCTGTGATATTGTTAATTTCTTCTGGCTCATCTTCATAAGACTCCTCAAACTCCTCCTCCTCCTCCTCCTACGTGCTCATCTAGAATATCAATCAATTCTTGTGGCATCGGTGATCCACTACACCATACAAATTCTAAGTTTCCTTCACTGAGACACCACCCCATGTCTGTCTGGCGAAGGTATATCTGGCTCAGCTTGATCTGCTCTGTTCCATATGAGTGCTTGATAGTTTGCCCTCTTTATATGTTCTCTGAGTGACATACGGCATGGAGGCAGCAAACTCATATCTATCCCATCACAATCTGAAATTATGGCTGATTTGGGGACGTATCTTTGAAGAAAAAGATTGTAACGTACTTTGTCAATAGATGACTGAGTTGATGACTGATTGTAGAGTAGACAAGTAAATTTTTCTAGCTGGATATACGTATTTTCATCCACAGCAGAACTAGATCCAAGAGTTTTGAAAGTGGAAATAAACTCTGGGTTCTTCTGTAGTAATTTCCATGGTAATAATTTACCCTTCCGAACAAATGCACTCACACTATCACAACCAGAATAAGCATGAAGGGAAGCCAAGACTTCACATAACTCCTGACCAGTTTTATCTACAACTTTATGTACATCTATGAGGCGTCTTTTGTCTCCTACTCCTGTATCGAACAAAATGGTTTGTTTTAAGACTTGAGCAAATTTCAGCAACAAGATGAAAACATCTGTATCTGGTGATCTTATAACAATGGTGAAATCTTCAGATACTTGAGAAGCCATATGACGAAGATGTAAAATAATTCTACTATAAGCTTCCTCTTGGGATGATTGCAGGGCCTCAACCTCATATGTTTCTGTTTGCAGTCCATCAGTACTTGTGATAGCTGTGCAGTTACGACCATTCACAAAATAAATAACTCTGTTTTTAATCTTATTTGCATATTTATCTTGTTTCCACTCTCCCAGTAAGAACTGGATCAATTGCTCTTTGTTCTTTGTATCAGTTAAGAAACTCTTCCAATTTCTGGGAATTTTTGTTAAGCTACCTTTAAGCAAGAATGTAGCTGATGCTCCTCTTCGCTTCCTTTCTGGATTTTTAATAGAATGAGTCAGGTATGTGTCTGTGACAAAATCAACCCGACTGACTTTAGGGAGTTGATCAAATACTTTTTCAGCTAGTTCACCAAATGATGTTGGTAATGCTACTTGCGCTTGTAATATTGCATTCCCATCAATGATGCAGTTCATGCAATCTATTTCTGGTCTTCTTGCAAGGGTTTGTTCTGTTTCTAGAGCATGAAGGAGTTTTGCTTTGTTGGTTTTCACAAGTGCGCCATCAGCAGTTGCTAATGACCAAGGTACTGGTCCAAGTGGATGACTCAAAACTTTTTCCATGTTTAAGTTGTATTTTGTGGCTAATACTACAACTTGTCCTAGTACATTTCTTTCTGCTTTCATTTGTTTTACTTGTTTTTTTGTTGTTGATGTAATTTTTACTGATTTAGCAATAGAGGCAAACGTTTTGAGATTCTGCTTTTTAATTGGATCATTAAAGCTCTTGGTTTTATTAATCAGCCTCTCCTGAATGAAGTCATCAAAGGAATTTTTACCATATTTCTCAGCTTTTAACAGATCTGATTCAACGTCTTTTGGAGCAGGTAAACCCGAGGAAAGACAATACAATAAGTGTTTGTCTTCTACACTAAAAGGATCTATGAAATTTTGAAATGCATCCATGGCTTTCCTTACTCGTTCCTCACTGTGGATAATTTCAGACTTTTTGAGATCATTGTGGGAAGATGAAACATTTCAGCCATCTGCTTTGTAGCTTCAACATACTCAGCTCTTGCATGGCGTGTCATAAACATTCCATAGAAAAAATCAAGAAAACATGTTTACATATATCATATTTGCTGTACCTCGTATATACTATGTGCTTATCACCTTTTTCCGTGTGATCGTCAATTTCAATATTACCAAAAGCTTGAGAAATACTGATGATAATACTTTACAACTATCAAAAATGAATCCCTCGTCCCAGAAAACCTATAAAAACATATATTACAAAGACATAAACAGAAAAAAGTCATTGCTAATATTTTTTCCATATGCGGACAAATTCAAATTCAAAATGGCCGCCATTACGGCCAAAATCACCAACAGCTAAAGTGCAAACAAGCAGATTCTGATTCTATGGTCTCTAAAGAATAGAGAAAACTGGGTCTACAAAAATCCCTAGGGGGGGGGGAGGGGGGTCCTATGGTGGGCCCACGGTCTAAAACTATCGACCTTAAGCGGGACTTGAACCCCAGTCGAACAGATCTCTAGATAGAGAAGTCACCAATAGACCACCAAAATTAATTATATATTACATAAAAAAACCGGAACCAAATATACAACTATAAAAAGAATTTATCATCTTGGGAAATCTAGAGACAATTCGAACAATTGAGCATTTGAATCATTTAAGCCGTATTAACAATTCAGTTGAATATACGGTAAAGTTCAACAGTCCACCACCTCTCTTCTTCTTCTTCTTCTTCTTCTTCTTCTTCTTCTTCTTTTACAAATTAGTGAACGTGACCCGCCAAAAAGGACGTCTAGGATTTTATTTGGATGTACATAAACAGAAATTCCACGATTCCTAATCACTCATCTTTTCTTAACTATAACCCGCATATTCGACAATTTGTGGGAGAGTTTAGTTTTCTGGGTATACATCTTGGGGTAACCCCTCTCACCAATATATGACTAGTACATCTCTTCCTTGGACGTGACAATATATATATATATATATATATATATATATATATATATATATATATATATATATATATATATATATATATGTATGTATTATAGCCACGAAAGGAAAAATGAAAAAGACTTGATTGGAGTTAGTACTTTCATCCACTCAGGACATTATCAAACTCAGCAATGAGAATACATATACAAAGACATCGTATTTATACAGGAGAAGGGGAACCAACAGCTGTCAGTTTCTTAATAATTCCGGATAAGTCAGATTTTAGATAAAAGGATAATACTGGATTAACGGAAAACAGACCTGGACTTAGATTCAAATTTCTACCTTGAGTACAAGAGATTAAAAATGATTCAACAATATTCCTTTGGAAATAGTCATTTACATGGATTACTTTTTCCGTCTTTGACCAACCAATTCTGTGACTTGACCCTAACCAGTGGGAGGCCAAGGCATTATTAAGAGAACCCCTGGAGACGGCCACCTGATGTTGTTTTAATCTGACTGGTATACTTTTTGATGTTTGGCCAACATAAAATAGGTTACACTCTGAACAAGGAATGCTATATATTACATTATTATCATTTCCAGAACTATTCTTAATTAACATGTTTTTTAAAGTACAATTATATTTAAACACTACAGCAATATCTAGTTTTTTCAAAAGGGGTAT